>NC_142651.1:42361224-42513520 GCF_055504915.1 Nelumbo nucifera | reverse complement strand
TTGAGGAATGGAAATAATGTGCACTGGGTGGGTGAAAAGGAATGCTAATTCCTTTGCTGTACATTAGAAAAGAAAGGGGTGGGAATGGATCATTTAATTTGGGTTGTACTGTAGTTTTATCTGCACTTGGAGAGCTAAGAGAGTTTAATAAAGAAAGAGATAGATTGAAATTATAAAGAAAAGAATAAAATATATATATATATTAAATTATAAATATATATTTTAATAAATATTATATTATTTATATTTTATATAATATATAAAATACATATTATATATTTTATAAAATATATAATACTGAGTCGGGCCGGGCTTTTTTGACAAATCCCGAGCCCGGCCCGGCCCGAAACACAGTCGGGCTTACTGTGTTAAGCCCGAGGTCAGGCCCACGGGCCGGGCCGGGCCGTTGGGCTACCCTGCCCATGAACAGATCTAATTGTTAGTCTTGTTAGGTTGGGTGTGAATACGATACCAGGCCTGTTAATGTTGGATGGTGGTACGATGATTTTTTATGCCACTTTCTTTTTGTTAATTATTGTGAATACGATACCAGGCCTGTTAATCTTAGTCTAGTTGTTAGTCTACGTGTTGGTTTTCTTGTTCATCAAGCTTATTCGGTGTTCCTTGTCTTGCGTATATTAGATGGATCTATTTTATGAAGAATAAGTACTCCTAATTTCCTGTCTTTTTCTGTTCCTGAATTTCTTATCTTCTGTTTTTTTTTTTTTCCTTTTCTCATATGGATACATACATTGCAAGTTTGCTATGAATTTACAGGATCGGGATGGTCCATTTGAGCTGGACATGGTTTTTCAGATACCTATCTCATAAAGGGGTTTTCATGGTTTTGCAAATTCAAATTTAAGTTTACAAGCATGACGATCATTGAAAAGTTCTACATTCTTTTTAGGTTGACAGTCTGAATCCAATACCAGGGCTTTGAGGTTGGATGGAATTTTGAAGATTTTGTTATGCCACTTCTTTTTTGTTAATTTGAGTGGATTTAACTTTTAGCAATCATGCATTCATTTATTCATCTTCCCTGTACCTTATGTGGTGTTGTTTGGTTATGTTAAATTCTTATTCTACGGATTTGACGTTAGCACCATCAAAATTTTCACCTTTGGTTGGTACGTTGTTTTTTAAAATTTTATTTGTTTTACCATGTAATTTCTTTCATTTCTCACTGTTAGTAATTTTTAATATTAAAAAACAAACGATTTCTGTGTTTTAATGAGGATGAAAAAAATATTCAAGCTAGAATTTTTCAGTTGTTTGTCTTTTTGGAAAATATACTTAATTTGACATGTTATATGCATATTCATTTTCAGAACTACGTTGTGCATGTGTATTATGTCTTTTTGGTGAAAAAGATAAGATAGGCAATGGTTCGCAGCTCCTCTATTGTGGGTTTCACTTGTCTTTAGTTGGTTTTAGGAATGTCGATTGTTCACGATCATTGGTTATTTGCATCAGATTGCGTTAGAATCTGGACCATTACTCTTTCCGTTTTGCGTTAGAATCTGGACCATCACGATCATTGTTTTTGCATTATATTGCATTAGTTAGCATCAAGACACAATCTGTTTTTGTTTTGATTGGGAGTGGAATGATCATTGCTCTGAGCATTTGTGGAGTTCTGCATGGTTTTTGTGGGTGCTGAGATCTAAACTAGATTTTTAGTTTGGATTCTTTTTTGATATGATGTTAAGTTTGTTTTGATATGTAGTCTTGATTTCTCTCTGGTTGAGCAGTCTATATCTTTGAATTAGTTTGCTTATTTGTGACTGAGTTTTTTGGATGAATTTTCTGGTTTAGATAGACAGATTGCAAGTTCTTGTATTGGTATTTGGAATTCAGAAGGTTTATTTGAACTTGATTGGGCTTATAGATGCCTAATTCATAAGGTGGTTCTTACGGCTGCTTAGATTTCTATTTAAAGTTTTATGCGTGATATTTGAGAAGATCTACATGGTATCTCAATCTATTTATTGATTTTTCAGGTGAGCTGGAAAATTTGTCGTCACAAAACCTTTTAGGTTGGCTTGAGGTTTTGCTATTTTTTGTCAAGAAATTACAGTCATGTATTTATTATCTGTAATATTGGGTGGTAAAGATTGGATATTATTTGAGCGTCTGCTTGTTTGCGTCCTCTAGTTAACTTTTGTGGTTACAATTTAGGAGGACTGAATTAGGCTTGGCTTGGCATTGGCACTATGAAAGTTGTCTTTGGCTGTGGTTTATTTTAGTTTTTAGGATTATTTTGTTACCCATTACTTGCTACACTATCGACTACAGTTATTTGTTTCTCTGTTTTTTTTACTATTTTGTTCAGATATTTTTTTTGCTCATATTTTTGCTATGTTTAGAACCTTTCCGATATGGTAAGGCCTTTTTATGTGTGTGGGCATCTTATTGTTGTTAAATTACTTTGTTCTATTTTGGCTCTCTAATGCAAAAAGCTGGTTCTATTTATTTTCTTTTGTGCTTAGATGAACGAATTGCAGACTTCCCAAGAACAAAGGAAATTCTTTAAGATAATGTTAGTTGCAATGTGTCTGATCAATCACATTACTAAATCTTAGGTTCTTGCTTTTCAGCCCCTCTATTTCTCTTGCAGTTTGATCCGACTTGCAATGGTTTTTTGAAATCCTGTTTAATCGTGGTCATTGTTTATTTGGATTAGATTATATTGGAATGAAGTTCTGTTTGTTTTCTAGTTTGATTGGCCACAATCATTATTCTTTTGCACATCGTTTTGTTGGTTCTTGGCTTTTGATAGTGCCGTGGTCATATGGATGGGATTGCGTTGGACTTTTTCTTTGGTTATGACTTTCAAATGAATGTTGATACTTTTGTTTTCATTTTTCTCTAATTTAGGTTGTGTTTGGATAAGCTACAGGTTTGTGTTTTCAAAGTCCAATAAAAGCACAAAACCTCAACTTTAGGCTTTGTGATTTGGGGCTTAAAATTTTTTTGTCTTCAGATTATAATGTTTTTAAAATAAATTCTTACCAAATGCTCAAGACATTTTTTTGGCTCAAATTTGTTTTCCAAAGCCCAAAGCTCAAAAGTAAAAGCTTATCCAACAAGGCCTTAGTCGTTTCTAGAGCAGCTTTTGAATCTTGAATTGTTTTTTTTTTTTTTTCATTTCACCTTATTTTCTTATCTCTGTTTTATTCCTGAATTTATCCGTGCCTTATTCCTTTTAGGGAGAATGACGGTTCAGCCCAGGGTCAGAAATTTTAGGCCCAAAGTACAGTTGGGGTAGGTGTCAGCTCGGAATTGATGCTCATTCATGGGCGGGCATTGAATGTTTATTTAGATTCCTATTTAAGTTTTCGTGGTTATTTGGATAAATATATGGGAAGTGATTTGATCAGTGGGTTTTCGTGGTTATTTAGATTCCTATTTAAGTTTTGTACCAAGTCTATTATCCCGTAGGTTTGCTGTGGATTCTACATAGGCTCTTGGCTCACTTCACAAAAGAAGGGTATCCCAATAAGTCTTATAATGACTTATTTGTGGATTCTACGTAGGCTCTTGGCCCATTCATCAAATTTTTTTTAGCATTTTTGATTTTGTATTGATTTATATTTGACATGGCTGTTAAAAGTAGCCCAATCAGATAGGGGACTTTAAGGTGGTGCTGAGCTGGCTGGAGAGAAAAAATAAGGGTTCGTGGATGCTTCAACAGCTGATAAGAGAATCCATTGCATTGGCATCCAATGTGAATTGCTCATTCAAATCAAGACCTGATCAACTAGGGAACGGCCTTTATGGGGGATTCTAGGTTTGGGCACTGATGTAAATCTGAGACAACAGACTCGAGTCAAAACCAAGCATGTACTGTTTCCCTTTTATCCTCCTGGATATAGTCATTCTAGATTTGACATGGCTGCAGTGGTAAGTTGTAGTGGAAGTGCTTGAGCATACAGACTCTTGCATATATGTATTTTTCTATTATTATTCATTACAAGTTCTTTATAGACCGGTTTATGTCGGTGATATTTTCTCTTATTATTCATTGCATATATGTATTTGACATCAATGTTTGAAGTGGGTGGCGAATTTCATTGCAATCAAACATTATAATGCGGTTCCAATCTATGAAGGGAAGGTTTTGCTGTGGTTCTAATTTGGATATTTCATTCTTTTCTTTTCCCATTCTCCTTTTTTTTCTATTGGACTCTGAACGTGGTTTACAAGCTAATCGTGAAGACCATGGTAAACAGATTGAAGTATACGCTCGGTTCATCTCTAAGTTTCAGCACACCTTTTCTCCCTGTCGTCAAATTGTTGGACCTGGTCCATTTACTCGTATTGGACCAAATCCAGTCCAATTGACACCCCTATAACTATGAGTATGCATCAACCACCTAACGTTCGTAGATGATCTTATTTTTGTAAGAAAGTGACGCTTCATTAAAGCTCTTGAGCTGTGGTGGCTTCTCGGTTTATATTGTTCGTGATCTGGGTAATTTGTAAACTATCAAAAATCATGAATTCTTTTTTTTACGTCCAGTACTCGTCATCGCCACCTCTCTTCCTCTCTCTCCTTGGAGTAATACCTATTGGCAGCAACAAGAAATATCTTGGCCAGCCTTTGTCACAGTGGTTAGAAATTTCCGATGGGCTTTCCATGAAGAGGGGAAGAAACAAGCACGTATTTTTTGACGGGCCTTGTTAGATGTATTGCCTACAAATGGAACAATGCATATTGAAGTTGATACGGAGGTTTCTGTCAGATCCTAACTCTCAGTGGGTGCATGTTGTTGAAGGCTGAACGTGAAAGTATTCTTCATTTCTTGTTTCAATGCCCTGTTGCCAAGGCGATGTGGTTTGCTTCTCCTTGGCTATTCACACTAATGATTGGGCCTCTCGATCTCTAGATGACTGGAACTTGAGCTGGTTTAATGTGTCGTCTTCCTTTGACAGATTTGGAAACACGGAAACAATGTCATATTCAATAATTATCAGCCCAACCCGAGCACAGTTCTCGCCTTTGCCCAAGCCTATGTTGCATTCCTACTATCCGACCCCTAGGCTCTGCTCTGGCAAGACACAAAATAGTGACTGTCACCCCTGCTGCTTGAGTTTACCACTAGCTTCGCCCCCTAGAGACCTTCAACAAAATGAACAAGGACGTTGCCTACTCCCGTGGTTATTTGCGACTCTGCTAGTTCATGTCTTGTGCCAAGATTGTTGATGTGTTACCTCACTGCCTCCCTCTGCGTCATTGAAGGTGATGCTTTGGAGATCGTTAGGGTTCTCTGTGAACCCTCTTGGACTCTTGCTGGCAAGCTTTGTATTTGGGTCAGTCCGACTCTTGGACTAGTCCTCATAATTTTATTGTCCCTGATCTTATGGCTGGGTGTAGTGAGATTAGGATAAGCATGATGGTTGATGGTTGAATGAAATTTTCTCTATTAAAAAAAATCAAGCTTATCCTAATCTTCATTAATTGTTAACACACATGATGGTTTAGGATAATATTAGAGGAGTTTATGTTTATCATGTTTCTCTGGAGAGTTCTGTTCTTTATTTTATCTCCCATGGAATTGTAACCCATCACAAATTCTTTAACACTATATAAACAACTTGGGTTTGGCTTAGATTAATCACCACCGAACCTTACAGTTTTACTTTACTTTTGTTCTTGTTCTCTCTTGTTTTAACTCGGATTATGATTTATGTGTACGAACAATATGATCCCATGATATATTTGAAGTTATTTGATTTCCACCTTGTTTAGAACTTTAGATTAGATCTTTCATTTGGTTATAGATTGGACCAAAACTCATGGCCCTTACTTACGTGGGAATCTGATACTGTGGTGCCTTTATCTCCTTATTCCAATTTGGGTTAACCTAAACCTTAAATTTTGTTGAAAACTGTTGACTTGTTTAGTGACGTGCTGACCAATGCTGTTGAATAGTTGACACATGTCATAAGTTATCTATATTATATGAAGCGATGCTTGCATTGGTTTTGGTACAGATCATAAAAGTTAAATTTCTTATATTTTTGTCCTTTATTTATACACATACCATGTGTCATACATTATAAATTATAGAAAATTTTTAAAGCTCATAATTTTGTGCTTGATGGTTGGATTGGGGTGGTTTTTTTAACTTTCAACAATTTATGTGATGCAAGGAGTTGAAGGCACCTTAGCTGTTAGCCCACTATTTATACCAAAAAACTCCTTTATGCAGAATGATTGTATGTTTATATATGCAGAATAATGTCAAGGGTAATCCATTGAACCGAACTGTTGAACCATTGACCCATGACCTGAAAAAAAAAAAAGCCTTGCGTCAGCATTCAGCATTTCAGCCCCAAGGTTGAGTCCGGTTTGACTATCGGGCTTAGATCTTGAGCAGCCCCAAGCTTGAGTCTGGTTTAACTATTGGGCTTAGGTCTTGAGCCCAAGCATAGACCTTGTATAAATTTCGAAGCCCAACTAGGAAATTGAAAAAAGAAAAAGATTTTTTTTACGCAACAACAAAACTGATTTATTTATATTAAATGATTTTAAAACCCAAAAAATATTGAAAGATCTTACAATGGCTTGAGAAAAGAGAAGAATAGATGGTGCTACACTGGATTTGATGAATAGTGTGTATTCATTCAGTCTCATGCGATGCACATCCAATCAAGAATCAGCTTATGATGCACTAGATCTATATATTTGCTCTTCAGTTATCAATTGGGGTTTGTTTGTTTTTTGGATTTTGAGAGGGGGGAAATTTCGTCAATGGGATTTTGGTTTTGATTAATCAAGAAATCAATGTTATTTTTACAAATTTATGTGTAGTTTATGGAAAATTTTTTCCCTAAGGCTCCATTTGGTTTGTGGGATGGGAATGGGAAAAGAGGAATATTCCTAAATGAGGCCCCGTTTGGTTTGTCTTTTCGCACGGGCTGTCGGCTTTTTAGAAGCTTGGCAGCTTGCACTTTGGTCTTTTCTCGTTTGGTTGGGAAAAGATTTAGCCACCAAAAGCCATAGCCCTTAAAAGACACAGGAAACTCATTTCTGACTATTTTCGAGAAGCTCCAAATGAAGCTTTTTGCCTTTTTTTTTCAACTAGTCTTTGTGCAAATAGACATGCCTTAACAAAAAGGTCTTCAAGTTAATAAGATCTTGATGCAAAAGCTCACATCATCTTTTGACTGTCAAAGTTTTCAAAAGATCTTTCAAATAAAACTTGCCAAACGGCCCTAATATCTTTTTCCATGTTTGATTTGTTGGGATATAGCAGTTTGGGATGAGAAAAGAATAAAATGTGGGACCCAAAAAACAAGTGAGTAGATCCCACCAAAATAATGCAACCCCGATGAGAAAATGAAAAAAAGTGAGGCGCCTCTGAGAAAAATAATCGGGCTTTGTTAGACTTGGAACTTGAGAGTCTCTTCTCCCGTTCTCCTTTCAGCCCAGCATCTCAACAATCATACCTTTAACGGCTTTTCCGGTAACCTCGCGCAAAGGTAAGACTAGATCTATAACCCTCTTGCAGCAGTGAGCCATTTTCACTATTTTTTTATATGTTTTGATGCATACGAAGGTATCCTCATTGTTGTGGTAGTCTTATAATGATTGGACCTCCTGTCATCTTCCTCACTATTTCCGATAAGGAGAAATTTCATTCTCCTTGTGCAGTCGAGACTTACATTTTTTTCTTTTTCTTATGTTATTATTCTTTTTGGGTAAGTATCTTTGAGCGTAGGAACAACCAAAGAAGACTATTGTTTACTATTTTCCAAAACAACAAGAGACTTGCCACCATTTCCACCTCTCAGGGAGAACAATGCAACTTCGAGACCCAAATCAACCTCAGGTCCACTAGCCCTAGAGAAAACCCATTTCCCAGAACCATCAATAATGTCAGAGAATCCCCTCTTAGCCGTGACCTAAAAACAAAATTTTTCAGTACATCAAGTGAGTAGTTGTTGTTATACTCCACCGTCCTTCCCAAGAGGGAAACTCCAACCCCAACATTAGCCTTCCTCTCATGAGACTCAGAACTACGCAACCCAAGTCTGAGCTTAGTTTCTTTGAGGTTAAGTGCATTTTTCTTCTCCTCCTCTTCGATATAGTGGAGGAGGAAGAAGAAATCTTCTCATAGCCTTCCATGGAAAACAACTTCTATAAGCCTATGTAAGCATGTTCTAAGGGCTTAGACATTAAACTTCAACACTTGAGAGAAAAAAAACTAGGAGCATAAAAAGAATATGCACAAGAAGAAGAGAAGAAGAGAAGAAGAGATTATTTGAACCAGATTCGAGAGAGAATAGTTCTTGTATTCTAACCTGTTTTCATTTCTTCTGAAATGAGTCAATTGTATTCTGAAATGTGTATTAGGGTTTTCTTTTAGTTTGCTTTTCTACAGAAAGAGGTATTGACATTTTTGCTTATAGAAGTTATTTCATGAATTTGTTTGGGCATTAGAAATTGATTTTGTTTTACCTTTTCTTTCTTAGAGTTTTACATATTTTCATGTGATCTATAAATATCGATTACTCTCAATCAACATAATTGATTATTGGAAACTATTCAAACTGTTTCTTTATTTTTCTGATTCAATTCTGTAATGTTAGATAGGGGGTGAGCAAAAAAAATACCGAACCGACCTAAGCCGAACAAAAAATTTGGTTAACCAAACCGGTTGGTTCGGTTTCAGGTAACCAAAATAGAAAATCAGCGGTTAACCAAACCGACCAGTATACATATATTTATATATATTATGTATATTATATTTTCTATACATTATAAATTAATAAATATGCATTATGTGTATATATATATTTATAATATATAATATATTATTTATTATTTAAAATATAATATTATATATATTTCTAGTTTTTTATATATTTATATATTTTCTGTAATAAATATTGTAAATAATAAAAAACTGAAAAATTGATGAACCGAACCGATCAGCTTCGGTTCAGTTTTGGTTATTGGTTTTCCAAAAACCGATAACCCCAAACCGAATTGTGAGCACCCCTAATGTTAGATTTTTTTTCCTTTTCTTTTGTTGTTGTGACTCCTTTAATTATCTAATCATCTATCTCTCTACTATTTGTATTTCCTTTTTATTCTGTACTTTTACTTTGTGAGAATATTAGACTTGCCCAAAAACCACTAATCCTATTTTGGGACCACCAAAGTATCAAAATCCACAGATGAAGTTGACCAAAAAAGGATGCTTGTTTGGGTTTTCTGAAGGTCAATCCATTGTTTGCATCTAAGAAGAGAGAGGGAGTTAGTGAGGTATTTACTTAGTATAATAAATATAGAAACAACTTTTTTGGGTAATAGAAATATCAATGAAACACCAAATGGACCACATAAAATAGAAACAAAGACAAACTTTGAGCATTAAAAACATGTTTACACCTAAATAAGTTTTAAGCTTTTATCTCCAATAAATGCTTATTTTCTAGTTGGAAACCTGCATCTCTACGTTGGGATGATTATCTACTATTTGATTCACATATCACTTTGCTATTGCTATTACACCAAATGATCTCTGTGATAATTGATGAGAAACAAGAATTTTTTGTACTTTACCCTCTTAACAAAATAATTCTGCCCCCCCCCCCCCACCCAAAAAAAAAAAAAAGAGAGAATAGAAAGAAAGAAAGGGAAAAAAAGGAATATTGGCAGGAAGTAGAAGGATAAAACTCTTAGGAGCTGTTTGAGAACTATTGGATTGGCTGAACTGAAATCAACTTTTTTATAGTGAATTTGATAGTCATTTAATTTAATGGAATATTTAGGAATAATGAGGTTTCCCCATCAAACCATTAAGCATATAAGGAGCTCACTATTGCTTTAGTGTTTATACATTGACTAAAAGACAAAACCAATGAACTATTAGGTACAAGTAAATAAGTCATCACCAAACAGTCTCTTGGGATCATGACATACTACTTCAGTATCACAAAGTGTATATTTGTGTATATATAGCTAGGATTGATATATTTCTGGCATTATAATATATCTGAAGTTTGATATACAGATTAAATATGTTTGCTAAAGTTTATTGGTAACTTTTCTATTTTGATAGTTTTGATCATGGTGAATATGATATTTGGTGTTTTTTAATACTTCTAAACCAATGTTCTGAAACAAGATTGATCTGATTGACTGGATTCAACCAGGTTCACTTGGTAGAGCCACTTCAGTTTAAGTTATTTTCAGTTCTGTACCATAAGCATAACAGTCAAATGCTTGTTTATGTTCTTTTTTGTATAGATCCATCCCAACTTACTTGGGGCTGATTGCCAGATTTGACACTCTACACATAACCTCTATTTGTAGTGGTTGACAAGGAGAGGGAGACCAACTTTTCTTCCCATAGGATCACATTCAAACTTTTAGGGTGCAAATGGATTGGATCATGATCCGATCCTATTTGGTCGAATTTGGATCACCCCTATTCAGATCTTCATATCGGATCGGATTGGATAATATGATCCGATCAGAAATCGGATCAGATTTAGATCACCCCTATCCAATTTGATATATTATATATTTATAAATATATATAATACATATATATGTGTTATTTATTTATTTACAAATATATTTTTTATATCATATTTTTATAAAATTGTTATATTATTTTTTTATAAAAAAACATATATATGACGAAAATAATTAAAAATATTTGTATTTTTTGTTTTTACTTTATTTAAATTAATATATTTGATTTTTCTTTCAATAATTTATTAAATTTTAAAGAAAACAAGTCGTATAGGATCAAATCTGAAGATCTGACTTACCGATAGGATTCGAATTCAAATTGAGTCCTATCAGATCGGATCAGATCCGACATTGTTCATGTCGGATTGGATCCAGCATGAATAGTATCAGATCGGATTCAAATATACCCTGATTCGAATCCGATCCGATCCATTTGCATCCCTACAAACTTTCTCTTCTTCTGCTACGCACACATCAAGACCACCATATCCTGACTGATTTCATAATACTTCCAAAATACAATGCTTCTCTTCTATATGAATTTTCAACTCCAATGTGGTTTGACTCTTTTCCCAAAAAAAGAAAATGATTTCTGCGATTCTAGTTTCATATTTGAATAAACAGCATTGCTTTAGTAAGACAATTCTGAATCATTTCGGAAATCTTTCTACATCAAAAGATGTTAATTATGCAACTTCATGTGTTTGCACATATGCCCATTAGGAAGAAATGTGACATATGTTCGTTAAGCGGTTCTTTCTGGTTCATGGATTTGCTTGGCTTCAGCATATGTTAATTTAAAATGGCATACTTGGCTGCCTACTTAAAATAGGTCCTCTTTTCATTTGCTTTGTTTTTAGAAGGAAAATGTAGGTAAGCTTTTAGTATTTTTTTATCATGTTCTTTCTAATTTTTTCATTATTCCATCCCAACAATTGTGCTTCCACTGCCCTCATTTTTAGAGTTGAATATTTGAAAAAAAAATAGCAAAACAAAAAAATGCTACCTTGCAGTATTATACAGTAATCGTAGATTTAGAGGCTGGCTAGGTTGGAGAGATCTACTGAAATGGTGGGAAAAGAAAAAGACATGAGGTGGTAAGAGAAGAATAACCACCTCTTGATAATTATATGGTCTATTTTACTAGTATTTGACTTTCAAAGAAACTTTAAGAATTGAATTCAAACATAACCACCTCTTGATATTTTGAGAGTTAATGATGGTTTAATCACCTCTTTATATGTTTGCTATGTTTCTTGTGTTACCAGAAGACTTGGCATTATAGAACAATGGAGGTTGCAAATTTTTATAGAAATCTATGACAAACCTGTAACAAACTCATATGTGTTGATTCCTTGAATTCAAATTTTCTTGTTTGGGCTTAGGTGTTATTTCTTTCTCTCAAACAAGATTATGTACTCTTATTAGCAGGTTTTGGGATGCATTTTTGAAGATGTTGAACCTCAAACTTCTAAGTTGATAGTAACAATAGGCAATACTGTTCTATGTTTTGTGTGGTTAATGCATATAAAAATTGTATCTACTGTCCATCAAATCCAGGTGTGTGGGTGTGTTGCATCAATTCTTCTGTGTTTACATATGCTGCCTTATGTGGCCATGCCCAGTTTGGCATGGGTATTTCTATATAATTTTAGGTGCATGTATGAAGATTAATGTTGATAAGTTGTCTGTAATTTCTTTCAAGAACTTCAAATTAAATATCGTGTGAACAGTATGGACCACCTTGCATTTGTTGGATGTTTTCAAATCTGTAAAATGATGAACCACCCTACAGTCATCTAACAATCTAGGAAGCTAAATATCATGTCACAGTATGGACATGGATGCATATCTTTTATGCAAGAAATTGAAATTACATCTGCAAATTTATCATCCATAAATTTGACACATAAGTTTAAGTCTATGTAGTTACTTGGTAGCATCATGAAATGTGCTTGCAAAATAGTTAATTAAGCTAATCAGAAGTTTACAACTGGAAGACAAACTTCTCTCATTTGTACTTAGCCTTTATCCTTTTTTTCTCTTAAAAGATTTTATACTCTTCTCAACAAACTTCTCTCGCTTGTACTTAGCCTTTATCATTTTGGTTCAGTAATGCCCAAGAGCTTTATTTATAGCCAGTTTTATTATTTTTTTATTACATATAAAGTTGGACATGCCCATGCAACAATGTGCTCATGCTAACTAAAACCTTAACCCTGAACTAAAGACACTAATCAGAGAGAGAGAGAGAGAGAGAGAGAGAATCAAAGCAATAAGAGTTCATTTGCTTAGTGTGAAGCCCAACATGCCAGACCCAACTTTTGAAAAGGCTTAATAAGGTCAAGTCAGTTTATGTTAATTACTAATAGTTAATTTGGTATATGGCAAAGATGATTATGTAAATAGAGAGAGAAAGAGTTCTACAAGCATGGAAATCTTAAAACAAGAAGACAAACTTGGGGAAAAACAGGTTGCAAAAAAAATCATGTCCAACTCTAATTATTTTCCCACAAAACAAACATAGGAATTGTATAACCAAATGATGGAAAGTGAAATTTACACACTTTCTCATCCCATCCTAACCAAAATTTTCCACAAACTAAATGGAGCCTAAGTGATGGTCACCTCTCAGGTGGATATATAACTTTCCCACCTAGGAAAAAAGTTGTCAACAATTGGATGAGATAAAATTGTCCCTTTTAATAATGGCTTTTTACGACTAAAATGATCATTGTCTTAGTTACCTGTAGAGATGGCAACAAGGAGGGTTTTGTAAATTCTAAACCCTATCACCTCCTTAAACCTCCCAACTTGTTCCTACCCCAAAACCTATAACGGGTTGGATTTTGAGAATCCAAACTCTCCTTGCATATGAAAATGCAAAACCCTCCCCAACCGTACCCTCCCTGCATTCAACGATAGAAGTGGGTTAGGTTTAGAATCAGCATCTAATTTTCTATTGTTTCTTGTTATATATAAACAATAAATATGTAAACTAAAACACAAACAAGAAACAAAGTTTTCAATTATTTGATTAAAACTTGTAAAAAACATATAATTATCAATTATCTTTCCTATAAAATTCAAAAGATTATTAAATTCAACACCAAATACTAAACTTTACATGCTGTCCAACAAAATGTGGGTTGGGTTTAGCTTAACACCTTACCTCTACCTGTAACCATGCAGGTTGTAGAATATTAAAACTTGTCCCCGCCCCCAAACACATCTTTCAAGGAAAAAACCCACTCCACAAGGGTGGGTTCCCACCGGTAGGATAACATCCCTAATTTTACTTGCATAAATAACTTAATGAAAATCGAATGGGGGACTTGAGATTGAATCCCGCTTGGGTTGGGGGATGGGCTATCCCGTTGTAGCCCTCCAAAAGAAATAAAAAATAATAATAAAACAAAAAAACAGTGGGAAACATACGGACAAGCTCAATGCATATTTCTGAACTTCAATACCAAACTATAAACATTCAAAAGGTCAAAATATACACCACTGCCCGTCCATGAATTAGCATCAATTTCGAGCTGGCACCCACCCCAACTGTACTTTGAACTTAAAAATTCTGACCCTAAGCTGAACAATCCTCATTTTCCCAAACAAAAAACGGGCGTTGATACACACATTATTGTTTAGAGGTTTTTACCATTCAATCCACTCTTAGAAACCTAATACTCCACTCTATGGATAGACTGAATCCTGACCGTGGATTGATGTCGGATCCATGGGCAGGATGCGATTTATAGGGAGGCTACTAGAATACTAGGAGGGGCTGCAATTCAGATATCTGAGGGGAATTGCATGTTCAAAAATCCCTATTTATTTTGGATGAGATACACCTGTTAATTGGTTATCAGTTTTTCGGGTATCGTATATTGTATGATTTGTATCCTCCTCCTCCTCGAAGCGCTCTTTTTTATGTCGTTTTTCTCCCGCCAAGTTTTCTGCCACGAAAGCATGTTACGTGGCAGGTGTATGGTCTCTCTCTTCTCCGGTGTAAACTTCCCTCGTTTTCTGTAACTTCCCGCTTCCTTCCCAAATCTCTCTCCCCATTAACCTTGATAGAATTCAGGAGGAAGAAGTACTGCTTAGGGTTTTCTGATTTTTCCGATCAGCTTTTTTTCCCTTTTTCCCTTAATTTTCAAGAACTGTACACTGAGAAAAGAAGTCAAAGCATTAGTAGGAATATTTGTTGTCTTATTATTTTCAGTGATCAAAGAAATCCTTTCTCTGGGTTTTCTCACCATTTTTTTCTAGCTGGTTCTTGTACTCAGCAAATAAAAAAAAAAGCTATTTAAATCCTTAATTTTGCATTGTGTTTTTTGATGATTGGATAAAACTCTGTCCTTTTATTAGATCTTTTCAGATTTGTATTGAAGAAGGAAACATTGAAAGTGCAAAAGAATTGGCAGTCATGAGCATCACAGTGAGTTCTGTAGAAAAGGGGGATTCTAACAAGGTATCATCCTTAAATTTTCTTGACAAGTCTGTTCAAAATTAGCTCTACTTGATTTTAGTTGCTTATAGTCCACAGACTAATTGCTTTTGGGAAATTTGGTGGAGTTTTAATTTCTTTTTTTCTGAAATGATTGACAAGGTGTGCATGGTCATCCTAGGGGTACCCTTGCATGCCCAAATTTTTCCATGATTGAGTTGCAATTGTCTGACCAGTCAGCCATCTTGGATTGACCTGTTTAAATTCTACTCAGATTCAAGTTGGGTTTAGGTTACACAATCAGGATGGAATTGATGGACCAAGCTAACCCATCTAGCCCGCCTAGTTTTTCAGATTACAATTTCTGGAATAATTCAGGTTCAAGATATTTTTTCTTTACCCTTTTTAAGCTTTAATCCAATGGATTGCATCCATTATTATATAAAGCACTTCATGGCCAAGAGGTCAATGTTTGAGAATGGTGAACTTTGGTTCCTCCTATGTCTTGGTAAGTGCTTCTCTATCTTGTTACTAGTTGAGGGAACTGGTCCGAGTTTTATATGGGTAATTGTAATTTCAACTCTCCAATCATACTTGTTCAGCAGTTTTCCTAATCCAGTGTTGCAGGGATATGGATACAGGAGTTAGAATCCGATGCATGTCCAAGAATCTGACTCGGCAAGATCAGAAAACATGGACTTGTGGAAATGTCTATGGAAAAATATGTACTGTTAAAATAAAAGTAGTTCATATATATATTTTTTAATTCTAATATCATACCTGCAAAAAAAATGTTGACTTTATTACTAAGGCCCTGTTTGTTTGCAGTGCAAATCTCAACCGAATACAAATTTGCACCCACCTCAGCTTTACATCTATTTGTTTGTGGCTATGTTTTTCACTACTCACAAACAAACAAAACAAAGTCAAATATGAAACAAAATTAAACTAGAATCCACACCCCATATTCGCTTCCTTGCATTGATTATCCTATTCAATTTTGTCTATATAAAAAGATGTTGCCTGTTATGCAAATCCCTTTGCATTAACAAAAACATTAATTGGCAATGTTGTTTATCTTTAATAAATAACAAACTCCTAATAATATGCATATGAAGGTAAATCACAGGTTTGGAGCTTCAAGCCTTAAACAAGCTCATGCCTTAATCTAAGTATTTTAACTGCTTTTACTGGTTCCTTGGTCAACGCAATCAATATTTTATCCTTAAGTTGATTACCTCCTTTATGAGCAACAATAATATCTACAAAATTGCCAGTTTCCCAAGCTATGGCTTTGGAGTACCTTTTACCACTTGGCCTTCATTTGACATTTCTGGTAATTCATGTTAGGATTCTTTAAATTGAATATTGGTAGTTTAGCTTGTAAGATCTTCAGGACTTACTCTTGGACTTTATTGAAAGAGGAATCTCCTGTGCTAACACTAAAGATGGCATTTAAATTAGAAGGCATACTGTTAAAGCTTCATTCCATAATCTTTTTTTTGTAGAAGCACCTTAAATTTTCTTGTTGCCTTTCATTGTCAATGTGCTTTGGTTGGGCTATATCTGTTCAGCCGCATTGTTCCATATTTGAATAGGGTACTGCTACTTGTAATATTATGCAGTTTGAGCTATATTGTTATTTCCTACAACCATCATTGCAGCATCCTAGAAATTTGAGTGAAAAATATGCCGTAACATCAAGAAAAGAATTCCCTATTTTTTTGGATTAACTCCTTTTAACTGTCTTACCTCTTCAAATCTTCGTTTATCTTGTCGTAAAAGGTTTATGGTTTAGTGAGGGCCATCTAAACCTGGCACCAATCAATCGTCTCTTGCTCAATGTATACTAGTAGCTGAATTTTATGCTGATAGGTGAAACTGACATCATGTTATCAGTGCTTTTAGGGTATGACCTTTCAGTTCTAAAGCAAATTTTAGGAGAAAGTGGATTGCAATTTACATCAAATACAACATAAAGCTTCTGTATTAATCATATTACTATAGGAGACAGATATATTTGCTTTATAGTTTATAGTTCAATATACATGGTTAGCAACTTCCACAAATACTAATTCCACTGATTTGTTTAAGGTATAAAACCTTCATAATCTGTAAAATATCAGGCAATATCTACCTCCTCAAGCTCCATGCATCGTAAGATGAGGATACAATAAAATATGATGTGTAATTGTATATATGTATGTATATATTACACCAGAGAGATAGAGAGTCATCGCCATTTTTCTACTAATGGTTTGATGAGGGTGCTGTTTGATTGCAGGATATGAATGGGAACTCTTCAAGTGTGAACTTCATTGTTATTTTTGTCTTGGGTGAGCATTTGATCCATTCAGATTTGCAGTAGTCATCAATTTGTTTAACACCATATTGCCATGTTGGGTGTATTGGTGTATATAATCTTCCATCTCTCTAAACATGAACCTTTCAATGGGTTTGCAATTTGTGGCGTCTACTTATGCTAATAGGCCAGGTTTATTCAGCATGTTTGGGTGCTGAAACAAGCTGTAATGAGTAATACTTCAGGCCAAGCTTAGCATGGTAAATCAGTTTGATATGTATCATCAGGCTAGATCTAGGCCACAAGTGGACCAACTTCAAGATTAAACACAATATAATCACCTGTTACTATTGGATGCATATGTAGGTATGTACATGAATGAATTCATAATGTGACAAACATACATATACATGTATATAATGTATGCATGCTTGTGTGTTTCTTTGTTTACTTTGTTTAATGTGCATTTGGACAAGACATCACATCAAGGAAAGGTGTTTGTACAGCACATTGAAGAAGTTTCATAGAAAAGAGGAAGAAACCAAAAGATAGAGAAAAATTAGGACAGAAGAAAGAACCAAAAAAAAAATGTAGGGGAGAGAGAGAGAGAGAGGGCAATGGTGTTGCTACCAAGAGAAATGACTCCTCAAAGCACTAACTCCAAGAACTGCAGAAACATTCATTATATCATTTTTCACTAACTTCAAAAAGGAAATGTAGGGGGAGAGAGAGAGAATCATCTGGTTATAGGATCTATATATGTTTGTCATGGGTTGAAGATTATAAGTCCAAAGATTCATCAGATCATGATACCAGACACTAGAGATACTTGGGAGAAGATTGAGATGGCCATATGCATGCCTGGTTGGAAGGTTTTTAGAGGTATAGATTGGACTAACAGATAATGGAGCATGTTCTCACCCATGAAAGTAAGAATATTGGGAGGAGGTTTTGTTCTTATCTATATTTAATAGCAGAAGAAAAGTGATAGAAGTTCTAGAAAAGGAAGCGGCTTTGGTTAGATGTCCAGAACATCATCTTGACTTTTGGTCTCCTTTGATGGGTGGATTGAAAAATGATCATTTTATGAAATGAGTGTGGTTTGTAGTATGTGGGATTCCACCTTATGCCTTGGATCTTCACACCTTAAAAGAGATTGGAAACTCTTTGGGATGATTTATGTTCATGGATGAGAGCAACTTAGCATGGGATGATATCTGACAGGAGACTTAAAGTTTTCAGGAGAGGCGTACAAATTACATATAATGGTGAATGAGAAGACTTATTTATGTGTTACCTTGAAAGACAATTTCTGGTTGCAGAAGAGCGGAAGATAGAAGGCAATGGTGTGATAGGTTACAAGGATAATTTTGGTTATGTAGTTCAGACACGTGGCTAGTGGTTCAGGGGGGAAGAATCTGAAGCGGGTTGAGTTTTTGTCTGCTTTCTCCAAGATGGGCAAGAAGGGTGAATTGTCAGTTCAGTCTCGGGTAGATGGTAGAGGCCATTTATTATAGGCTTCCATAATTTGGCTGTTGATTGAGATGGTGCAGTGGATTTTTTGGTAACTAGCTTGGGTGGTTGTGTTAGGGGTAGTGAAGATAGTGGATCCCCTCACAAGTACTTAAGTGGGGACCCAAGTACTTCAAAGGGTAGCTTTGGGAATTCATGTGGCATTTTTTTTTATGAATGAAGATAATTTTATTAAGCCAGAAAATCAAGGCATTACAGGAAACCCATGAAGAGGCATGAGCTGTTACCTCTTCTAACAGAGTATTACATCAAGTTAAAAGCAGGAATAAACATAAATAAAATTACAGTGCAGCCGAAAATAAATGTTCCCTTGAAGCCCCTTGCTTAGCTAACCCATCTGCTAAGGTATTTGCTGATCTTCCCACCCAAAGAGTGGTAACAGTCATGCTTCTTGTGAGCCAATTGACTTTCCTCAATAAGTCTCTGTGTCACCATATAGCTGAAGCCGGATCTATCAGCCATCCCACAACAATTTTGGAGTCTCCTTCAATTGCCAAATTCTGAACTCCTAATTGTTCTGCAATCTAAATACCTTGTACAACCGCTAAAATCTCAGCTCTATTAGAGTCTCCTATTCCCACGGGACCTGAAAACAAGGCTAAGATGTTGCTGTCCTTATCTCTCAGCATCCCTCCTATCCCCAATGGGCCTAGGTTTCCTTGGCTGCTTCCATCAAAATTCAGCTTTGCCCAACCTTCAGGCAGAGGCACCCACACTGCAGATTCCCTGTCCTTCCTTGTATGATTATTAGCCACCGCTATCCAATTTCTCCAAATATCATCAAAAGAAAATGTATGAAAGAAGTCCATAGTTCTTAACCAATGGATGGCCCTAGTCAAGATACAATCCTCTACAGCCTTAATGCTTCTTTCCTTTTCTTTGAATACCCTTGCATTCCTTTCTTCCGAGATTGTCCACAAGGTCTGCTCTAATACATCTCCACATAGTTTTTCCTTTTTTTGTAGGCCATACAAAAAATGAAGGATCGAACAACTGACTTAAGTTTGTAGTCAGATTCCACCTGCACCTACACAAAGCAAAAATCCAACTCCAAATAGCACTAGAAAAGGAACAAGATACAAGTAAGTGGGAGCAATCCTCACCAGTAGCCCTACAGAGTACACACCAGGTAGGGGACAAACACATGAAAGGCCTTTTCTTCTGCAAGCAGTCCAAGGTATTGATCATTCTATAAAACACCTCCCAGCAAAAAATAATAATTTTAGGTGGAACTGGTCTAGACCATATCTCCTTGGTCAGAAAACCCAACTGTCCCGGGGGAAGAGCAAAGGGCCTTAAAAAAAAAGCACAAGTGAAGTAACCTTTTGGATGAGGGGACCATAATCTCACATCCAAACTAAGAGGGTCCAAAAAAGGCATTGCCAAGAAGAGACAACCGATCTGAAACACTACTAAGTTCATCATCCCTCAAGCCTCTAAGAAGACCAAAGTCCCAACTCAAGGATGAGGGTGAGGTAAGAGTTGGGAGAAAATGAGAGATAGCTTTTTCCTTGTAAAGGGAAAGGGAATAGAGAGACGGGAACCGGTCCTTAAGGGAAAGGGAATTCACGTGGCATTATGAGTATAGGTTATTTTCAGATGTATGTTGCATTCGATCACAAGGTAAAAGGCTCATAAGTAAGGTAATGGGAATGCTCATGCATCAATGGTGGAGAGTGGGGAAAGAAGTCTCAAGTGGAAGTGTGGTGGTTGGTAGTTAGGCCAATTCAAGGTGAACATGTCAGTGGACGACTTCTCTCCTCCTTCGTCAGTGAGTGTTGGCATCATCATCAGCTGATCCTCCTATGGTTAGCTTGAACAGGGGAATTGATTAGACATTATCATGCTAGGGCTAGTGGTTATGGCTTGAATGGTCCCACCATCTAGTTTACCTGCCCAAACCACATGAATAAAAAGATTAAGAAAGTACTGATTAGCCACACCCTTTTTTGATAATCTGAATATGTCTTAGGAGTCAAGAAAATAATTCTATTTGGAACCAATTAGTATATGGTGGTACTTTTGTCTTTTAAAAACAGTACTCTATAACTATTAACTAGGAGTGTTCCCCATTTGTTGAAATTGGGAAGTGCCCAATTTACCTATAAGATTAAAAGGAAAAAAACAGAGAAAATAAAACTTAGCAAAATAATACATCAAACAAGTTTTTTAAAAGGCGTGGGAGGCACACGCTTGGATGCGCACCTCCAGCTGAGGCACCCCCAAAATGCCTTGAGGCGTATGCCAAAGACGCTAACACCTCTGAGGCATACACCTCAGGTGCAAGAGGCGTGTGCCTCATTCGCTTTTTCATGAGGTGTGCTAGAGGTGTACATCTCATGCACACCTCATATAAAAAGACTGAAAAAAAGGAAAGGAAAAGGAAGGGAAAGAAAAAGAAAGAAAGAGAATAAAAAATGAGAAAAAGAAAGAAAAGGAAAGGGAACCGCTCTGGCTCGTTCGCCTATGCTTCGACAAGACCCCCCCCCCCCCTTTCAACTAGTGATATGCATCTTCATTCTTCTATATATAAAAGATTTATATTAAAAATAAAGGAAAAATGAGATCCTCCTTCCTCTTCTTCCTCCTCCCCTTCCTCCTTCCTCATCCCCCTCTTAAGGAGGTTTATGTCTCCTTGTGTTTGGGAGGCTTACGCCTCTTACGTTCTGAACTATGCCTCACCCCTCTAGGTAGTGGAACACCTCACGTCACGCCTCTGCGTTTTAAAACATTGATCAAAACTAATAGAATTTTATGGCACCAATATGTTGACTTCTAAGAAAGCATTAATTCTCGTGCATTGAAATGTAGCTCTTGTATATTACCAAATATTTGTTTTTATCAAGTAAACTGTGGACTGAATTTTAACCCTAATAGCTTTGGTACTGTGTGACAGGACAAATAGTTTTCATCTCTTCATTAAGAAGATCATTTGGAACATAAAGATAGAAAAAGAAGCAAATAGTTATGGAAAAGAACCATTATCATCTAAGCCTTGTCCCAACTATATGGAGTTGGCTACATGAATCCTCATCTTCCATTCCATTCCATTATATATTGTGGAAATAAACCATAATATATCCAAATGCCATCACACTAGCATCATCTTTGCTCTTCTACTTCTAGTCCTAGTATTTCACAACATGGTATGCTTCTTACCTTTGATTCTGCAGCTTGTTAGCTGATGGTAGATTTCCTGATTGTGATAAAGTATTCTACAGGTGGTCCAGGCAGTGGCAAGGGCGCTCAATGTGCAAACATTGTCAAACATTTCGGATTTACCCATCTTAATGTTGGAGAACTTCTTGAAGCAGAAAGCAAATCCAACTCTGCAAATGGGTGCATAGATCACATGCTTTTCTGTGTCATTTGCATGGCAAAAACCAGTTGTGAATGAATACTGAGGTTTCTTGTTTTATTACTGATTGAAGTTCAACTCTTTTGTTTTGCAGTGAATTGTAGGTTTTATTTGTCATGAAAAGCTTCTTTTTAATCATTTTGACCTGGTAAATCTCTTGTTACTTTCTTTTGTGCTTCAGAACCATGATCAAGAACATGAAGGAGGGAAAGCTTGTTCCTAGCGAGATAACAGTTGAACTCCTTCAGAAAGCAATGCAGGCAAGTGAAAACAAAAAATTTCTTATAGATGGCTTCCCTCGTAGTGAAGAGAATCGTGCAGCCTTTGAGAAAATTGTAAGTCTATTATTGCTTCCCCAATTTTATAAGTGAAATATTGAGATTTAATTCTTAATCCTTCAATATAGATCTCTGATTGCAATCTCTCCAATCTGTGTCCTTTTTTCTTCTACATATTGATAAAATCCTAGTGCCATGTTGCAGGTAAGAATTGAGCCAGAATTTGTATTATTCTTTGATTGTCCAGAAGAGGAGCTCACAAGACGCCTTTTAAATAGAAACCAGGTTAGATGGCTCTGTCTTCCTGTTTCCAAAATTTATATTGCATGTCATGACTACATCTTCCTTGATGTCTTTGCTTTTCCTCCTTTTCTTGTTTACAAAGGGAAGAGATGATGATAACATAGAAAGCATACAAAAGCGGTTGAAAGTTTATGTGAATCCACTCTACCTGTAATTGATTATTACACCCAAAGAGGGAAAGTTTGGAAGGTAATTTCTACCTCATGTGTGCTTCCTTTAAAATTGTGAAAGTCTTAATTGTAGTACCAATTATATAGTTGGCATACTGGCAAATTTTCCTATGATGATTCTCAAACATATTCCCACTAATTTTAACCCATTACTGAATCTCAATGAAGGACAGGTTTTTATTGGCTTGGTATAAGTTCGCTAAATTATGTACAGGGTGTTGAAATAACAAACTAGCATAATGTTTTTATCAGATTGAGGCTGACAGAACTATGGAAGAGGTTTTTGAGGAAGTCAAGATTGTCTTCTACGAAGCTCTAAAAGGGAAGATTTGATAAGTAAAATCTTGTTTATGGGAGAGGAAACAGAAGCAAGAAATGAGGCGCATTAACCATCAACCTTTTTCCAACCTCAGATAAGAATTGCACATGAAAGACAAATTTTGTAAAGTGAGATATGAAATCTTGATAATTTAAATCTAGGTTGCGTGTTCCTCACCTTTGTTTAGTAGTTATTTCCAAACAGCATTCAGAATGTTTAAGTAAATAAATATTCTACATCACTACATGTATGGATGATTATATTCGCATCAAAACATTTTGAAATACACAACTATATAAAACTAGATATATTATGTCTGTGATAGTTTATACTACGTGATGCTAATAGAATTCATGTCTTGTTAATTATTTGTCCCCATCCCATATGATAGAAAGCATTACACCACATTGCTTTGCTAAGTAGAGTGACATCAGAAAATTGTTAGCATTTCTTCTAAATTTAGAATTTTGATGGATATTATATAATGTTTCCAAGAAGAGCTTTCCTGAGTTAGGTTTGATTCAACTCTTCGTAGTAAGGTTTAAGATGCTCGGCATCATTCTCTTAACCCTCATGCTATGTGTAAGTTCACCAGATCCTTAGGCAGGACTCAGCATGGTTTGGGCCTTCAGAACTTTATTGTATTGAACAAAGATTCCTTTTCTAATGAGCAGGCTGGGAAAAGTACGGGTGCAAATGGATTGGTGGGCAGTTCAAATTTTGATTCATTTATATTCAGATTTCAATTGAATTTGGATTGCAATAAGATAAATAGCATTAATAAATTAAACTCACAGTGATCAAAATAAATAAATATTATTAATTAAATGAACTAAAAATAATTTTGATATTGTATATCATGAATAATTAATTGAAGTAGTTTGTAACTTAAACCTACAACTTATAGGACAACATTCAAACAAATTGTACTAATAAGTGCAATATAAATTTTAAGTATATATAAGCATATACTAAAAATTGATTTGAACCTGATCATGTCAGACACAGTTCGAACGCCTAGTCATATATTATGTGGTAGTAGAATGGTGATGTTTTAAAATCAAGATGGTACTGGTCCTCTTAGCAATGGAGACCCATTTTGCAGAACTGTGATGCTTACACCCTTAACTTTGTGCTAACATCTTCTGTCCAAAGTCATACTTCACATTTTTCCTCTTTTTTTAATGGGTGGAATGGGAAGAGAATGGCTTCATTCATGAAGATTAGAGAAATAATTAGAACGGTCATTTTGTGTCATAAGAGCAAAACATGAATTGAAAACTAATGTTTAAATGGCTGAATTTAAGAGCTGAATATACCAACTTATGTGGTGTTTAGTGCATCTTTCGATCTGCAAAAAGCTCAAAAGACCAAAAAATGGTCTTTTTTGTTTGGTATTGTGTAGACCAAAAAGATGGACACACAGAAAGACAAAAAAAAAACGGAAAATCGGAAAGCTTTAAATGAAGCTTTTGTGTCTTTCCGGGCTGAAAATAATCTTTCCAGCTCTTTTTAACAGCCTGGTAGACCATGATGCGAAGCAAATAGTCTTGGTCTTTAAAGACAAACCTTAAAAGCTTAGTGCATCTGGCTGTTGAAAATACACATGTTTTATCCTAAAAAATTGTAAACGAAAAGAAAATGGTCAAGTAAAATAAAAAAAAAATAGAAAATATATTTTGAAGAATTAGCGGGAATTGATCAGGCAGAAAATTCTAGAACATAGTCTAAAATGTATTTTCTTTTCTGGGAAATGCAAAACATTTAATCACATGCTAAGAGTACAAACAAAAATACATACAGTACAAATACAAAATTTATTAGGAATACAAAATACAAGGTTTTGCACTTTATTCTTTCCAAACTGAGCCTAAAGAGTGGATCGGTGTTTGGAAGTGGTTACTCAATGGAGTACATATTGTATAGAAGTGAATCGAACAGCCGAACACAACCATGGTAAAAATCAAGGACAAGCCACCTTCGGCTGATGTCTCCTTTGTTCTTTGAAATCTCTTCCATTTCTTAAATCCATTAGCGTTCTCATACGTCTCTCAACTTCAGTGACACTGATGAACCCGTCTCCAGATTGATCAATGGGCATATCAAACTTGAAATCATCCACCAATATTGTCTTGTTCAAATGATGCTCTGCATCCAGTGCTAGCTTCGGTACCCTGAAACCAACCATTTCCAATACTGAGTTCCATCCGTGTATTCTCACAAACCCACCCGATGCTTACTGATTCAATATAGCTACTCGTGGTACCCATGATTTCATGAGTTGGGATTTCCTGCCCATGAGAATTCTGCCCACGCCTACCCACAATGCACTATCCCCCGTGAATTGGGAACAGCTTCCTCTACATAATAGGATGAGATGTTCTCCATGTATGACTGCGATAAATGTGGGCAGGAGATCTGGACTCTGATTTCACAACCAAGCCACTCTTTCTTGAATTCATATCTGCGGCCCACACAGTACGCCCCACATGCACATCTGAGCGTGCATTGGAAAAATCTCTTGTATTTGTGGGGCACGCTCTGTGGGGTGCAGAACTGCAGATGTGATCTCCTCTTTCTTTGGTCTGTGATTCAATAAACCATTCTGGCAAGACTCAAGAGAACATCTAGATTAACATTCATTAGTGCTGATCATTTCAACACCTTCTCCTCAGTGGATGGCGAACACTGCACCATCCACAAGAACATCTACGAATTGGCATCGCCACATCGGTGCCCCACACGTGTCCCACAGCCCATTCTAGTTGTGTATTGGGAATATCTCCTCATGACAAATATGAGAAATGTTCTCAATGCACGGTGAGATGTGCATGTGGGGCAATGCTCTGTGGGGCGACAATCTGAACTCAACCTTTGCTTACTCCCCTCAAAACCTATAAGGATTTCCTTCAGCTGTGCTCCTGAATCCACCCAGACTATCAGAAGACAAGAATAAGACACTTCAAAGTGGTTAATCATCAAGCCACATCAAGCACTTAGTACACCACCAGCACCATCACCACCATTTCGAGCTTCTGTTTCCTCCTGGGGTTCAAATATCATCAATGGCCTAATATAAATATAGTAAATAGGTGGTGTCGGACCATCATGTACAGAGAGCCCATCTGCAATGGCTTTACCCGTCATTGGCTTGAGGGAGTCGAATACGTAGTATATATCCTTAGCTTCATTGTAAAGGTGCAATTTGGGCAGGTCAATCCCATTTAAATATTATAATGAAACTATGTAATAATTTTAAAATATTTATTAAAAACATAAAAAATAATTATAATAGATTTAATAATATTTATTTTAGTAATAATTTTATATTTTATGCAATTTATAATGCAATTATGTAACAGCAATATAAATTACAATTTTATGGATTATTCAATTTAATATCTAAAAATTATTTTAAAAATATAAATATTATAACAAAATATTTAACATTATGTAATAACTTTAAAAGAAATAAAATTTAAATAACAAAAAGAAATAAATATTTTATATATTATTGAAGTATTCAAAATTTCAAATAATGAAATATTTAACATAAATAAGCTTTAAAATTTTAAATTAACAAAATTATGTAATAATAGTATAAATTATAATTTTATGGATTATTAAATTTAATAAATAGTTAATATTTTAAATACTTTAAAATATCAAAAATTTAATAACTAAATCATATTTTATATATTATTTCAAAAACAAAAAATAGTTCAAATAACGAAATCATGTTATATCTTTAAAAACATTATCAAAAACACAAAAATAATTCTAATAGATTTAATAATATTTGATAATAAGAATATAAAATGTAAATAATTTTAAAAAACTAAATAATATTATAAATAACTAATTTTTAAATGCTTTAAATATAAAAAAATTTAATACTAAAATATATTTTAAACTTTATTTAAAAAACAAAAGAAATATTAAATAATGAAATTATGTAATAACTTTAAATATTTATAAAAGATAAGAAATTAATTATAATAGATTTAATAATATTCTATAATAAGAATATAAAATATAAATACTTAAAAAAATTAACTATTATTGAAATAGGGAAAGTATATTAAATAACTTAGAGATATTGAAGCTTTATTAGTTATTGTACTTTTCACTATAAATTTTCAATAATTGTTGGAGATTAAACTATTGTTATTTGTTAAAGATTAGACTATCAATTTAGTTGAAATTAGGAGTGTTCACTATGCTGTTTAGTTCGGTTGCGGATTGTTTGGCCATCCAAACTGATTTGGTCGGGTTGGGGAGACTAACCAACCATTAGTGAAAACCGACCAACTTGAGTTATACCGATCAATGTTTTAAAAACCAACTCGGAGACTAACCCGCTTTTGCATCTGTGTCACGGTCACCAAATCAACCATCTTGGTCGAATGGGTTAGACCAACCATTCCACGTTAGCATTTTATATATTTAAATAAATATATATTTATATACATATACAAATGTGCATATATGTATATATGTGTGCAAATACATATTTTATCAATAAATAGTATATAATTATGTTTTACATATAATATATGTATTATTTTACATTTTATTTATATTTTTAATTCATTTTTAATTTTTTTTGTTTATAAAAATGTAAAAATTGTGATTTGAAGACAAAAAAGGTTTTTTTTTTGAAAAAATAGCGGGACAAGGCACCCATGTCACCTTAGAATGCATGATCTTGAAAAGTTACCCAAAATTGAGAAAAAAATATCACATCAATCAGACATCGGAGTGCAAAGTTATGGCCTCCAAAAGTTTGCACATGCACTAAGCATGCAATCTGTAACCTAGTAACTGATTCAAATAGGTCAATAGTTGAACTCTCCAAGTTGGGTGGTTTTTTACCAAAAGGCGAGTTTCAATAGAATTAGACTCAGAATCAAGGTTAAGTGATGGTTCGAATGGTTTAACTGATCGGGTCAATGGTAGGTTGAAAACATTGGCATTGGTTTGGGCCAGTTTTCAATTTGGTTGGTTGGTTCAAAAGATTTAAACTTAAAAATTAAATTTCATTTAAAAAATATAATAATATTATTAAAAGAATAAATTTAAAAAATTAAGTTTATACTATAAAATATATTAGACTAAGAAATATGGGAATTTTCTACACTTTCTTGTATTAAAAAAATTGTATTTAAAATATAAATATCAATATATATATATATATATAATTGGGTCAGATCAATTTTGGTCAGTTTACAAATGGTCAAACAGAAACTAACCTGATTTGGTCGGGTTGGGAAATTGCTAAACCGAAACCGATTGAAAATACTAAAAAGTGACCAACTCGGGTCGAGTTGGGTCAGTTTGGTCAGTTTCATTAGTTTGATGAACATACCTAAATGAAAATAGTTATTGTTATTTTTGTATTGCAAAAAAATATTAAAAATAATAAATAATTATTAATTATTTAAAAATTAAATTATAAAACAATTGTCTTCCCTTATGTATTTCTATTATTTAACTTTCGCTTAAGAAAGTCCGTGCATCGCACATGTCCCCACTAGTACTATTTAATTTCATTATTATTAATTAATTTATTTTTATAAATTGATACATTTTTTAATGTTAATTCACTTGATGCAAAGACAAAAGTTGTACCCATAACATATCAAAATGTAGAAATTGTAATGACTCGTCCATTAGTACGTCTACGCCTCCTTGTGGAATTTTCAATTTGTTCTAACTTCCCTTCTAAGTTGTACTTCTACATTTGAATAAAAAAATGATCTTAGGAATAGGGGTACTCAACAAAAACCAAAAAAATTGAAACTAAACTGAGGAAACTGAACTAACCGGTGTGTGTGTGTGTGTGTATGTGTATAATTATGCATTTATAATAAATTATATATATTATATATTTGTAGTATTTATAAATATGACATTGATATTTATAATATATTACATATTATTTATTATTTATAATATATTGTATTATAATATTTAAAGTATGTATATTACATATTTATTTTAGTATATATTGTAAATATAAAAAACCGAAAAACCAAAGAGTTGAACCAGTCAAAAACTGAACCAATCAACCGGTTAACTGGTTAGTCAGACCTAATACCGAGTTGGTAAAATAATAGGTTGCCACTAAAATGGACAATTTTGAATTAACCATTTTTGTTATACTAGTAAGTGTGCACGTGTTTGATGATGATGATAATAATAAATAATATGTTTCCAACATTTGTCTATAAATTTTTTATATTTTTATGTCTATAAAATTATTCTTATTTGTCACACTTAATTTTGGTTAATATGATCAATATACAATATTATATATGCGCCCAAATGTTTTCTACATTTTTTTTTTGTATTTTTAAAGTTTTGTGTTTTCAACTTTTTAATTTTAAAAAGGTTGAATTACTTGCCAACAAATAGGAGAACAACTCCATTTGGGTTGGTTTTATATTTGTATTTTATTTCTATCATCAATAAAAATAATTATTCTTTGTCACACTTATTTTTTTAATATGAGAATTAATACCCTAAGGTTGTGTTTGGTTTGAAGGAAAAAGTAGGGAAAGGAAGGGAAACCTATACAAGGTTTGTAAAGGTTTCCCTACATTTCCCTTCCTTTCCCTACCTTTTTCCTTCAAACCAAACATAGCCTAAATATAAGACTTAATGAGAGGAAATTGAATAAGGCGAAATGTATTCAAATTACATTTTATGCCCTCACAATTATAAAGAGGCCAAATTCATAAGGCTCCTTTTGGGAAGAGTGCAAATGCAATTTCTATCGGTTTAGGTAAATGCAAAGTTCAGGTTGGATGGCACCTCAATTGCACCAATGGTGTTTGGCAAGGAAAAGGGGAAACCAACAGCACATATTTGTAGACATTTGGAATTGATGTTACAATTTGCTTGCTCTCTACTTCTCAATTTAATTGGACAGACGAGAATCACAAAGCCCTCTAACATGTTCTAGAACATCTTGACATTGTAGTGATGATCTATTATGATTCCAATCTAATGGTTCCATCTTCTTACACGTGTTATTTGCAAACAAGTTATAGTAATTTGTTAGGAAGACAGGGCTAAACAAGTTCCAGACAAAGAGAGTTAACCTTGGCTTGTCAATTGTGATCAAAGCCTTCAAAGGATAGAGAATTATTGTTTGTCTCAACAAATGGGGGATTCTAGCTCTTCTTGCAAGAAATTCAAGATCAGGAAAAGAAACCCATATCTGAAAACCACCACTTTCTTGGTAATCAACATGCAGAACTACTTTTCATTGATGGGGAAGCTGATTTAACCCACCATCAACACAACCATCATCGATCTCTGTCAAAGTGTTTTGGTGCCAGTAATCTTTATTGCCATTGCCACAATGTCACGGGGCTAATCGACGGGGCCCGTGCGGCGCTCGATGGGGTCGAGAAAGCCTACAAATGCAAGCAACAACACACAAAAAGAAACAAGAGTGCACACAAATTAGACAAAAGGCAACTTGTATTGCATTAATCAGTGGTAAGCACAAGCACATAGTACAAGGGGATCTTGTGCTTAACCTTTACACGCTTATGAGCTCACTCGACTACCTACCTCCCCTCAAAGAGTACGTTAAGATTTTGGGGGAGTGACAGAATGATACATCAAAATACCGAACATTCATACTACTATTTACATAATTGCCATTGGCATACCTCCCTTTACAAAAAGAGTACAAGGACCCAACCCAAGACACTTAGATGGCGTGCTGATGGCGCTGATGGTGGCTGAACCGTCACAGTCTCCCCCACTCAATTCAATCTTCGTCCTCGAAGATTCTTCCTCAGGTACTCATCTAGCTTCACTGCGAATGGAAGGGAGGTCTTCTGCAAGCTCCCAGGTGACTTCTTCTGTAGGTCCCTTCCACTTCACCAGGTACTCCCATTCTGATGTTTGGGAGGATTGGGACAACCTATGGTTGAGGATGGAGTCGAGGGATCGGTTCTTGGGTGGTTGGTAGGATGGATGTGGGCATTGGCTTTGGTTTCGGGAGGTATCTTGGCTGTCAGCATGGTAGGGTTTAAGTTGGCTTACATGAAAGACAGGGTGTACTTTTAGCCATGGAGGTAGTTTGAGTCTGTAGGTTGATGCTCCTACTTTGGCTAGGATTTCACAGGGTCCCTCATATTTCCTCACAAGCCCGGGGTGTATCCTTCGAAAGAACCTAAGGCAATGGGTATGGAGTTTTACTAAGGCCAAGTCACCTACTTGGAAGTTCTCGGGTCGTCTACCCAAATCGGCCCATTTCTTCATTCTTTTGGAGGTTTTCTCTAGTGAGGCTCGTGTGATGTCAAGGCATTCTTTCCATTCCCTGGTGAACGTTAGGGCTTGAGGGCTTCTTCCTTGATGGTCGTTGACGATGCTATGCGGACATCTTGGTAGTTGGGCGGTGATGACTTCAAAAGGACTCTGATTGGTGGAGGAGCTCTTTTGTGTGTAGACGGAGAACTGTGCAATGTCTAGCAATCGAAGCCAATTCTTCTGTGTAGCTGATACAAAATGGCAGAGGTACTCTTCAAGGAGGGAGTTCATTCTCTCTGTCTGCCCATCTGACTTTGGATGGCTGTTGCTGGAGAAGTTCAAGTTCTAACCAAGAAGCTTGAATAGCTCTGTCCAGAAAGCACTAGTGAATTGGGGATCCCGATCACTAACAATGATCTGTGGGACTGCCCAATATTTCACCACGAAAAGGTATGTCGTGTCTTCAGCTGAAAGGTGCTTTGGTGCTGGGATGAAAGTGGCATACTTGAAAAATCTATCAACAACAACAATAATGGATGCATAGTCTCCCACCTTAGGAAGACCGCTGATGAAGTCCATGGAAACACTCTCCCAAGGTTGTGAGGGCGTTAGAAGAGGTTGTAGGAGTCCAAGAGGCTTGGCACGCTCAGGCTTGTCTTGCTGGCAAATCAGGCATGTCCTTGTGTATTCTCGAACATCTTGCTCCTTATGAGGCCAATAGTAGGCATGTTGTAGAAGTGCCAAGGTACGCTGCCACCCAGGGTGTCCTGCCCATAAGCTATCATGACATTCACGTAGGAGAGTCTTCCTCAAGTCTTCAACTCTCGGTACAAATATCCGCCTTCCCTTTGTCAAAAGAAGGCCTTCTTCAACCCAAAACCGCCTAGTCTTCCCTTCACGAGCAGCTGTCAATAAGCTCTGAGCAATAGGGTCCTTCTGGAGTCCTTCCTTGATGCGCTTAATGAGGTCCAGTCTGATCTGGCTTTTAGAGGGACCTTCACCTGTGGATAGTGCTGCAAGCTCGACCTTCCTGCTAAGTGCATCAGCAACCCTGTTCATCGGCCCTGGCTTGTACTCTAGAGTCATGTCAAACACCGCTAAGAAATCTTGCCATCGAGCTTGCTTAGGGCTCAGCTTCTTTTGTGACTGAAAGTAACTAGTAGCTATGTTGTCAGTCTTGACCACAAACTTGGAGCCAAGCAGGTAGTGTCGCCATGTGCGGAGGCAATGGACGATAGCTGTCATCTCCTTCTCTTGCACAGTGTACCTCCTCTCTGTATCATTCAATTTGCGGCTTTCAAAGGCGATGGGATGTCCTTCTTGCATCAAGACCCCACCAATGGCAAAGTCAGAAGCATCTGTGTGTAGTTCATACGGCTTGCTTGGGTCAGGCAAGTCGAGGACAGGTTCTGCCGAGACAGCTCTCTTCAAATCATCAAAAGTTGTTTGGCAACATTCATTCCAGGTCCACATACTAGTCTTCTTCAGTAAGTTGGTGAGGGCAGTGGCTCGTGTTGAGAATCCATAGATGAATCTTCGATAGTAGTTCACGAGGCCAAGGAAGGAGCGAAGTTCGGTGACCCTGGTGGGAGGTGCCCAATCTTGAATGGCCTTGACTTTAGCTGGATCCATGCTGATTGTGCCTGCTCGAATTATATGGCCGAGGAAGGCCACCTCTTCTGTGGCAAAAGAACATTTCTCCTTCTTAACAAACAGGTTGTTGTCCCGCAAGACCTGGAAAACAGTATGGAGGTGGTCAACATGTTCCTCCAAGGTTCTACTGTAAATTACAATATCATCAATATACACAACAACAAATTGGTCCAGGTAGGGATGAAATATTCTGTTCATCAATGTACAAAATGTGGCTGGAGCATTAGTGAGCCCAAAGGGCATGAGAAGAAATTCAAAGGACCCATATCGGGTAACACAAGTTGTTTTGTGTTCATCCCCTTCGGCTATACGCACTTGATAGTACCCCGACCTCAGGTCTAGCTTGGTGAAGTACTTGGCCCTGCTGAGCTGGTCAAAGAGGTCGGCCACCAAAGGTATGGGATATTTGTTCTTGATGGTGAGCTAGTTGAGAGCTCGGTAGTCAATACAGAGCCGAAGAGATTCATCATGCTTATTTTGAAACAGGACTGGTGCTCCAAAAGGGGCCTTAGAAGGTTGAATCAATCCAGCATCCAACAACTCATTCAGCTGCTTTCGTAGCTCGGCCAGCTCGGGAGGAGACATTCTGTATGGCGGGCGTGCCGGTGGTTTGGTTCCAGGCTCCAACTCAATCTTATGATCAACTTCTCTCCTTGGGGGAAGCTTCTTCGGCAATGTAGGAGGCATGACATCCCGGAATTCTTCTAGTGCCATTGTAATCGCTGGCGGGATATGCCCGGTTGGTGGGTCAGGCAGGTCGGAGTCCACCAATGTGGCTAGGTAAGTGGTCTCTCCTTTCCGCACTCCATCCTTGAGTTGCAATGCTGAGAGCATCTTGGGGGTGGACATGGTCTCTGGCACAACTGGACCATGTAAGGAGCCTGATCTTCGAATATGCACACTGAGTTGAGGAAGGGCATGGGCACCACCTTTATTGAGTTAAGAAGTCCATGCCGAGAACAACCTGAAAATCATCCATGGGCACGACTGAGAGGTCTATCGTCCCTTCCCAGTCACCAAGTTGCAAGACCACCCCATGAGCTACACCTTCCTTGTATGGATTTGGCATTAGAGTTCATAGCCTTCAACCATCCGACTTCCTTGGTAGGTGCAAGTTCTACTCGGGATGCCTCCTCCATAGAGATAAAGTTGTGGGTAGCACCTGTATCCACCATGGCTCTTGTGGGCTTACCAATCAAGTGAATGTCTACATACATCAGTTCCTTCGGCTTGAACTTCAGTGCTCCTTGCGGGCTCGCCTTCTTCTTCATTGTATTGAGTCTTCGTAGAGCCCCCATTCTTGTCTCCTCTGGTTCCTTCTCCTCCTCGCTGTGCTCATCATCACTAAGCTTTGCAAGCAAGGCATTGAGCTTCCCCTGACTAGGACAATCCTTAGTCCAATGTTTTTCCTCACAGATGAAGCATGGTACCGGAGGTGTTCTCTTCACAAACTGGCCACCCCTGTATCCAGAGTCCCCTTCAGGTCTCCTGTAGAACTTAAAAGTGTTGGGTTTATTTGGCCCAGAGTCTCCCTTGGGCGCGTAGTAAGGTTTCCTATCACCTTCTATCTTCCCTACGCCCTGATATGAGTTGGATTTGGGGCCGTCTTTGCTTGGTCGTCTATTGTCTACTAGTTGTTCAACAATGACCATGGCTGTGGCGAGGTCCTTCACACCTTGTCTCTAGAGTTCAAGCTCGGCCCATTGTTGTAAGCCGTCCATAAAGTTGAAGAGCAAGTCCTTGTCTGACATGTCCGTGATCTCGAGCGATAGTGCGGAGAACTCCTTCACGTACTCATTCAATGAGCCCGTGTGTTTTAGGTTCTTGAGCTTCCAACGGGCTTGGTACTCCACGTTCTCTGGATAGAATTGGCGCTTTCTCTCGCTCTTGAACACGGACCAGGTATCAATGGAGCATAATCCTCGCTCCGCATCGGCACATCTCCTGCGCCACCATAACATAGCAACATCAGTAAGATACATAACAACAGTACGCACCTTGGCTGCCTCCTCAACGAGCTCGGCGGCGGTGAAATATTGTTCCATTTGCCACAGGAAGTTGTCAAGATCCCGGGCATCGCGGGTCCCTGCATATGAGGAAGGCTCGCGGACTTTGATCTTTGGAGGGGTTGGAGCAGTAGGTGTGCTGGCTGTACTGGCCATCAACCTCTTCAGAAGGGTCACTTCGCCCTTCAAGTCGTCGAGCTGGATCTGTAGGCACTTCACTAGGTCTTCTAGTGGGTTGTTTGGCCTATTGGAGCTGTCACCGGACTGGTCCTCCAATCTTTCCATGACTGCTGCTACGGTCTCAAGGTTGAGTTGAAGCTCATCCACACGGTCACGAGTTTCACCAACCACTACTTCACAGCGCATGATGTGCTTGTCCATGGTCGCAAGCTTGTCAATTGACTTGTCACGTTTGCTAAGCTTTGAGTTGACGCCTTGGTCTTTGGGAGAGCTACGTCTAGGCTCGTCCTCATCATAAACCTGTGAGATCCCTTCCTGGATCTCCTCTCGCATGTCACGATTCTTCATCAGGCTGGTGTTGTTGTGGGGCACGACAGGGACTCGTTGGGCTTGACAACCGCTAGTGTCAACGAGGCTCTGATACCAACTATCACGGGGCTAATCGATGGGGCCCCGTGCGGCGCTTGATGGGGTCGAGAAAGCCTACAAATGCAAGAAACAACACACAAAAGGAAACAAGAGTGCACACAAATTAGACAAAAGGCAACTTGTATTGCATTAATCAGTGGTAAGCACAAGCACACAGTACAGTGTCGAGGGGATCTCGTGCTTAACCTTTACACGCTTATGAGCTCACTCGACTACCTACCTTCCCTCAAAGAGTATGTTAAGCTTTTGGGGGAGTGACAGAATGATACATCAAAATACTAAACATTCATACTTCTATTTACATAATTGCCATTGGAATACCCCCCTTTACAAAAAGAGTACAAGGACCCAACCCAAGACACTTAGATGGCGTGCTGATGGTGGCTGAACTGTCACAACAAGTCACTATCAAGATATGACATGCTGGCGAGGGAGTGGTGGAACAATGATATAATCATCGACGATGGAGACAGATGATGCCGGAGTTGGGATGAAAGGGCAGTGACAAGGTGGTGGAAAAGAACACTTGCAATGCATTTTGAGGGATGGGTTGGAAGAGTATTTGGTGCATAGGGGGATTAAGGAGGTGATAATCATAGAGGTTATGACGAATTTGTGTTGTGAAACAATAGGAGATAAAATGCATTTGTGAGAGGGTTTATGGTTTTCTTCTTGGCTGAGGCAATGACCACTTTGATGAAAGAGCTACATGAAGGTAATTGATGGAACGGTTCCTGGTCACGTATCAATTTTTTGGCTAAGTACCTCGTCATTTGGTCTACTCCCAAGGGGTCTGTGACTCAGAGGCTGAAGTGGAGCTCCCTAGTGTAGTGCAACCCGGCTGCTCCCTGCAGGAGATGATCTGTTCATCTTTGTAGACAGTAGGAACTGAGGAACCCATCCTCCCTACGGGAGATGGTATGCTCATCTTTGTAGACGACGGGAACTGAGGAACCCATCCTCCCTGTGAGAGATGATCTGCTCATCTTTGTAGACGGCGGGAGCTGAGGGACCTGTGAGAATTGAATCAGAGAACCCGAGGGTGTTTACCCGACGAGGTCACTCCGATGGCTAAGTCAACACTTAGTAGCAAGCTGAGAATGAGAGAGCTAGAGAGCAGGGATCACCTCTCCTTTTTCCTTTGGGGGGTGAGGTCTTTATATACTGGAGTTCTCGTGGGTTAGGTGGAGCAGTTCTTGGATTCCCACTGTGATGGGACCTGTTTCGTGTTAGGTGGGGATAAAGCCACCAACCGGTAAGGTTGCCCACTTCCGCCTGACTCGGGGAGTGGGTGAGCTAATATAGCCATTACAAGTCACAATCTCATAAAATGCGGGGTACGGTGGTGAGCTCCTCGGGGTTGTCATGCGGTGGTCGGTCTGACTAGGAGGCGAGCTGCCCGTAAGTGGCGAGCTGCCTGGTGGCAAGCTGCTTGGTGGCGAGCTGCCTGTGCAGTGCCGAGTTGTCTAAGTTGCCAGGCTACATGAGGGTGAGCTGCCTGTGGCGAGCTCGAGCTGTCTAGTTGTCAAGAGGTTGCACTTAGTAGTCATGAGGTGCTAGGTGTCATAATGTCATTGGAGGGCCAAATCAGCCCTCATCATTTGCCCCCCACTCCCGAGCTTAAAGTAACTCGGCGAAGGGAGTAGATTTCTCCTTTTGGCCCGTAATTCGACGAGCTCGTAAGCGTTGATTCAGTTTCTTAGGCTCTGGGTGCTGCTCGGAAGCAAGCTGGCCGTAAGGTGCCGAGGTCTCTGCCAGTTCGGTACTATAGCCCTTAGGCTTTGGGGGAAACTTATAGTCCACTTTTGTTGATTTTGTCCACGTTGAAGAGGTGATTGTGTGTTAAGTGCCCAGGCCAAGGAGGCGATTGGGACTAGCTCACCCATGCCGAAGAGGCGACTGGGTCTTAAGTGTCCATGCCAAGGGGGCAACTGGGACTTGCTTGCCCATGTTGAAGAGGCGACTGGGTCTTAAGTGCCCATGCCAAGGAGGTGACTGGGACTTGCTTGCCCATGCCGAAGAGGCGACTGGGTCTTAAGTGCCCATGCCAAGGAGGCGACTGGGATTTTGCTTGCCCATGCCAAGGAGGTGACTTGATCTTAAGTGCCCATGCCGAGGAGGTGACTAGGACTAGCTCGCCCATGCCGAAGAGGCGGCTGGATCTTAAGTGCCCATGCCGAGGAGGTGACTGGGACTAGCTCGCCCATGCCGAAGAGGCGACTGGGTCTTAAGTGATGAGGAAGTCTTTTATTAGTTCGTCAGTTCGTGCCTGGATCAGGCCGCCAGGTCGACGCATGTGCCAGGCTGCTAGGCCGCGCGCAGTTCGCCAGGCCGCGCCAGGCCGCGCCAGGCCGCTGGGTGGGTGCCTTAGAGCTATGAAGCGAGAGCTTCAGTTTCTAAAAGTGAGGACTTAGCTTTTTGTAGGATGAGAACTCAGCTTTTTGTAGGATGATAACTTAGCTTTTTGTAGCATTCCCACAGACGACGCCAATTGATGTAACGGTTCCTGGTCATGTATCAATTTTTTGGCTAAGTACCTCGTCATTTGGTCTGCTCCCAAGTGGCCTGTGACTCAGAGGCTGAAGTAGAGCTCCCTAGTGTAGTGCAACCCGACTGCTCCTTGCAGGAGATGATCTGCTCATCTTTGTAGACGGCGGGAGCTGAGGGACCTGTGAGAACTGAATCAGAGAACCCGGGGGTGTTTACCCGGTGAGATCACTCCGATGGCTAAGTCAGCACTTAGTAGTAGAGATGAAAACGATACAAGAGAATGAGAGAGCTAGAGAGCAAGGATTACCTCTCCTTTTTCCTTTGGGGGGTGAGGTCTTTATATACTGGAGTCCTCGTGAGTCAGGTGGAGCAGTTCTTGGATTCCCGCTGTGATGGGACCTGTTTCGTGTTAGGTGGGGATAAAGCCACCAACTGGTAAGGTTGCCCACTTCCGCCTGACTCAGGGAGTGGGTGAGCTAATATAGCCGTTACAAGTCACAATCCCGTAAAATGTGGGGTACGGTGGTGAGCTCCTCGAGGTTGTCATGCGATGGTCGGTCTGACTAGGAGGCGAGCTTCCTGGTGGCGAGTTGCCTAGTGTTGAGCTGCCTGTGCAGTGACGAGTTGTCTAAGTTGCCAGGCTACATGAGGGTGAGCTGCCTGTAAGTGGCGAGCTCTAGCTATCTAGTTGTCAAGAGGCTACACTTAGTTGTCATGAGGTGCCAGGTGTCATAATGTCATTGGAGGACCAAATCAGCCCTCATCATTTGCCCCCCACTTCCGAGTTGAAAGTAACTCGGCGAAGGGAGTAGATTTCTCCTTTTGGCCCGTAATTCGACGAAGCGCTGATTCAGTTTCTTAGGCTCTGGGAGCTGCTCGGAAGCGAGATGCATGTAAGGTGTCGAGGTCTTTGCTAGTTCGGTACTGTAGCCCTTAGGCTCTGGAGGCAACTTATAGTCCACTTTTGTTGATTTTTTCCACGCCGAAGAGGTGATTGTGTGTTAAGTGCCCAGGCCAAGGAGGCGACTGGGACTAGCTCGCCCATGCCGAAGAGGCGACTGGGTCTTAAGTGTCCATGCCAAGGGGGCGACTAGGACTTGCTTGCCCATGCTGAAGAGGCGATTGGGTCTTAAGTGCCCATGCCAAGGAGGCGACTGGGACTTGCTTGCCCATGCCGAAGAGGCGACTGGGTCTTAAGTGCCCATGCCAAGGAGGCAACTGGGACTTGCTTGCCCATGCCGAAGAGGCGATTGGATCTTAAGTGCCCATGCCGAGGAGGCGACTTGGACTAGCTCGCCCATGCCGAAGAGGTGCCCGGGTCTTAAGTGATGAGGAAGGCTGCCAGGCCGCACCAGGCTACTTAGTCTGTTAGCTCCCTGCATAGTCTTTGAGTTCATAAAAAATTGGAAACTGTGAAGCGAGAGCTTCAATTTCTAAAAAGTGAGGACTTAGCTTTATGGGAGAAGGACTTAGCTTTTTGTAGTATGAGAACTTAGCTTTTTGTAGTGTTCCCACATACGACACCAAATGATGGAACGGTTCCTGGCCATGTATCAATTTTTTGTCTAAGTACCTCGTCATTTGGTCTGCTCCCAAGTGGCCTGTGACTCAGAGGCTGAAGTGGAGCTCCCTAGTGTAGTGCAACCCGGCTGCTCTCTGCAGGAGATGATCTGCTCATCTTTGTAGACGGCGGGAACTGGGGAACCCATCCTCCCTGCGGGAGATGATCTGCTCATCTTCGTAGACGGTGGGAACTGAGGAACCCATCCTCCCTATGGGAGATGATATGCTCATCTTTGTAGACGGTGGGAGCTGAGGGACCTGCGAGAATTGAATCAGAGAAACCAAGGGTGTTTACCCGGCGAGGTCACTCCGATGGCTAAGTCAGCACTTAGTAGCGAGCTGAGAATGATATTAGAGAGCAGGGATCACCTCTCCTTTTTCCTTTGGGGGTGAGGTCTTTATATACTGGAGTCCTCGTGGATTAAGTGGAGCAGTTCCTGGATTCCCGCTGTGATGGGACCTGTTTCGTGTTAGGTGGGATAAAGCCACCAACCAGTAAGGTTGCCCACTTCCGCTTGACTCGGGGAGTGGGTGAGCTAATATAGCCATTACAAGTCACAATCCCGTAAAATGCGGGGTACGGTGGTGAGCTCCTCGGGGTTGTCATGCGGTGGTCGGTCTGACTAGGAGGCAAGCTGCCCGTAAGTGGCGAGTTACCTGGTGGCGAGCTGCTTGGTGGCGAGCTGCCTGTACCGAGTTGCCTGTGGCGAGTTGTTTGTAAGTGGCGAGCTCGAGCTGTCTAGTTGTCAAGAGGTTGCACTTAGTTGTCATGAGGTGTTAGGTGTCATAATGTCATTGGAGGGCCAAATCAGCCCTCCTCAGTAATCATTGATGATGCTCAGCCATGGAGTTCCTCAGAGACAAGAGGTGATGAAGAGAGCAAATAAGTTCTATTACATTGATGGAAAATGAGAACATAGGTTTTCTTTCAAAATATCGATGTACATTCAAAATCGAGGGAAATACTGACATGATTGAATATAAGTAGTAAAATAGAAAAAAAATGATATAATAGTTGTGTATGTTTTGTGCCTTAGATTTTAATATAAAATAAGATAATAATGGCTTTGTACATGTATTAATTTGTAAAAATCTTTATAATATGTTTCTTAAAATCTTGATTGATGCATATCAATAAAATTGTATGATATCTATGCATTATGTTATATTAATTGTAATATATTTTTTCATATACATGGTCAAAATATACAATTCTTATGTATTTACACATTATTTGTAGATATTTTGACATTAAACCTATTGTTAGTAATATATTTATGGAATTAATATTCATTTTTCTAGCATATCCAAGTGTTTTCATGTTTTTCATCTGTATCCATGCATTTCCAAAGCGTATCTGTATCTGTATCTATATCCGAGTTATCCGATACGATACCCGATATTGATACTTTAATCCTTGGTCCTCTCACATCACACTCTTAACATCAATATCTCGACATAAGCCAAGAGGTAAATCTTGTGCCACTCCACCTGGTCATATGAAACTGGCATGCATCTTGGCTCCTGGGACTCTTCCATGGAATTCCAACAATTTCTTCCGCTCCTCAAAAGCCCACAGGGACAGAGTTGATGCTCCCACATCCATAGCATGAGTAGTTGAAGCAAGTGAATAATTTGAAATTCGAGTTATTTCAACCATTCAATGTCCCAAACTCCTATTATATGCCATTTCGGTAACCATCAAATACAATATAAAATATAAGGTGTATTTTATCAATATTTTGAACCCTAAATATATATAGGGTCACAATAAGGCTGCAACTTGGGCCGGGTTGGTCCGAACCCAACCTGAAAAAGTTGGGTTGGGTTGATGTTCGGGTTGAAATTCATGAACCTGACTTTACTTCGGATTGGGTTAGGATTGACCCCTTAGCCAACCCGAACCCGACTCTATAGTACATGTCATATATAAATATATGTTATATGTTATATGTAATATATAACATACATTTATTTGTTTAGATGGATGATATTTATATATCCCCCACCACATAGTATCATGTATTTCTTTTAAGATAATCACTTCACTTAATCTTAATCAGAAAGACTAAAACCTTAATAACATTATTTTATGTTTTTTGAAAATTTTATCTTCATCTCCTCTATGTTGTTTGTTGCCCAAGAAAGATCTATCGTAAGTCATAACTCATAATAAACTATAGCCATTTCTAATACTTGTTTTTCTGAATTTTGTACTAAAAAAACAAAAAAAAAAAAAAAACATCAACAAACAAATACTAATGAAACATAGGATTAATATATGTAGTGAAAGTTGAGTTAAGATGTAAAATTGAGAAATTCTATGAGGTTTTAAAGGATGGGAAGAAGGTTGGGTTGGGCCCAACCCGAGCCCAACCCAACCCAAAATTGACTTTGGATTGGGTTGGGTTAGTCGTGTTGAAAATCGGATTGGGTTAGGATTAGGGTTAGGGTTTACGCCTCAACCCAACCTAACCCGGCCCAACTTACAGCCTTAGGTCACAACAATACATTCAAACTTCAAAGGCCGTGATTTTTAGCCCCAAGGCTAAACTATATATATCACAAACAAAGTTTACTCTTTATTTTAGGTGGAGATGGATCAATAAATAGCATTGAAAACGTACACAAACAGGCACGCATGCACACGCACATTATGTGCTCCACATTATGTAAGAGCTTAAAAAATTTGGAAGGCCATCACCACTTTGTCTCCACACCTTTGTCCACAAGACTAGCAGCAGAATAATCAATAACAACAGGTCAACAGCAATATGTCTATTGGGGAGGTGTCAGCATTTGCTAACAACAAGACAATGCTAGGTACATCACATTTATATACCACCTGTCCTTAATAAACACATGAATTTCGAAAAGACAATGTATACAAATACATTTTCTCATGTATTCAGGACAGGTGGCCCAAAACTTTGATGTGCCTAGAGCTGTTTTGTTACTATCAGATCTGGACTTTCTAGTAATTGTTTATTCGATTTTGCAAATTTAAAGAAGGAAATCAGTGAAAATATGGAAAATTGAGCTGTTCTTTGTTCAGTCGTTTCAAGTTGAGCTTTCTAAAAAAATGTTTTTATGATTCCATAAGCATATCAGATTGAATTTGGCTTAATACTGGTTCACTAGAATTGGACCAAAACCCCGGTCCATTGACAGTCTTACATAAATATAGACCTTGGCACTTTGCTATATATGGCAGAGAAACCAATTCTTTTTGCAATGCGCTACAAGTGACAATTACATTGCAAGAGGGGAAAGGAAAAGAGATAAAAAAAAAGTGGTAAAGAGAAAAAAATAAATCAAGTATATATTTTTTTTCAAGGTAGCCTGGACATGAAGAGCCAAAGCAAGTATATTGGCACATATAATAAAAATAAAGATAATTTTTAATAAAGATTTGGGAAAAGTTCACTTAATTGAGAGGGTATTGACATGAACACCAACTATATATGTCACCCATCTGATGAGTGATAAATTAGGTCTTTTTTTATGTTTATGATAACTCAAAAAATGTTGTTATGGCTGCAGGTGGTCAGCTTATAAGGGATTCAGATGGTTAGTAGGAGCTCTTGTTGAAGCTATTTCTTTTGCTAAAAGTCAGGTGGATGCGGAGGGGAAAGAATCTTCGATTTCTTTGTTTTTTAGAAAGTATATGTCGCACTTTACTTGTATTGCTCAGGTAATTGTTCAAAAAGTAAAATAACTTGCTTATGTTGTCTTGTCAAAAAGTAAAATAACTTGCTCAGGTAATTGGTCTGCACTAATGACGTAGTTAGATAGTCTTGTCAATTGGATGAAATCGAGGTGGAAGAACAGAATTTACACCAAAAAGATTTGCAATTATAGAAGGTGTTAGAGGCTGAGGAATTATTCTCCCAGTAAATACTCTAATGCTCAAGTCAGTAAGAGAATAGGGTCGATCGAGACGAGTAAAAGGAAAGAATGCTAGTCCAAACCAAGGAAGTAACAGGAAAGAGTGTTGAATGAGTGAAAAGTCAAAAGTCCTTTACATCGAGTGGAGAATGTCTATTTATAACCAATCATTCGTGTCCCGATTGGATTGGGCTTCAGGATTGTCAGGATGAAGTTATCCGTTGAGGTCTTTGGAGGGTTTTCCTTTCCTCGATAGAATCTGTTTTCTTATTTGTGTGAAAACACTCATTCTAATTGTGTTCTTACATCACACGGTTCCGGACAACAATGCTGACATGGTAAAGGAGACGGTCACAAAACCCGCCATTTGGCATCCTTGGCCAGCTCAGATACCACTCGCACACTTTACATGGTGATACTCTCAATCTATTTGCTGGAATGACATGCATTGGTGTTTGGATACTTAATAACTTTTTAATTGATTTATTTTTTTAAATTGCTTTAATAAGCAGAATTTAGACCTGTTATTCCTTATTTAGGGTTTTGGGTACCTGTTGATATAATAGAATACGCCCAAGACTGTCCAAATTTTGAACATTAGAACCTTATTCTAATAAAAACTAATAATGGAAAGAATCACTGTGAACGCTTTTATATCTGTTCTCTGTATTTACGATCGAGAGGAATTTTCAATAGTTCAGCGCAAAGAAAGGAATCAAATCCACTTCCAAGCTCCGAAGTTATTTTATTTTTTTTATTTTTTAAGGTTCCAAGCTCCAAAGTTTTTATTTAACTCTCGTCCTTCACATGATAAAATGTTTTTCTATCGATAGATCGGAACAGATTTCATTTGACAATCCAACGGCCAAAAGCGCCCTGTCTTCATGCATGGGATTCAATTCTGAAACCTGTCAGAAAAGTTTGAAGAGTCACTACTGCTCGCTAGGGTTCTCAGTTTCTCACCTAGGTAGAAAAATGGGTGAGGACGAGCTACCCATCGGGAGACAGGGATTTTCATATTCGAGATCCTTCGACCTCTTTTAACCCACGTGAATCCATTTATTACGTCCTCTTCTAAGAAACACAAACATGTATCAGAGAGGGATTTTATTCTTGCCACGTGGCAAGTCATGAAACTCTACCTCTCCTGAAAAGTGAAAATAGATAGACATTGATATCCGCTTTAGCCTGGTGCCACGTAAACGACTCCTGGTCCTGGGTCGTGTAGACTACTGGGCTGGAGCTGTATTTCCAAATCCATCCAGATTTAGCAGACGAGGCGAATTGCCAAATTCTATCCAAGATCGGGCTTTGGATTAACCATGGTTGAGTTTGGGTAGGGAGTATAAATTGGTGGGAGGCGAGCTTTCACATGCCAGCTGCTGCCCAAAGCCAAAATTCTCTCGGAGGAGTCGGAGGCGGATGATTTTCAACAGTTGTCGCTCCAATTTCCTCCATCGTCAATTGTCTTCAATCTCCTTCCCTTTGCATCACGTGCTTATTTCATTCTGTGATTCGGTCATTGTTTGCCGCCCAGTGATCTGAAAATTATCCGATTTTGATACTTGTACCAGATTGTTGTCCTTCAGTTATTTGGGTTCGTGGTTTTATCAGATTAGATTGTTTGAATTCTGTCTTGCATGTTGGCGGTCGTTCCTCGGTTGTTTGGTTTTCGGGGGTTTATTGAACAAAGATGGGATTGGAGTCTTCTGGGGAATTCTTGGTTGATAAGTGTTGGAGGGTGAGGGGCGGCAGGTGTGTATGCTTTAATTTAATGGATGATTGTGAAGTTTTCGATCCATGGAGGTCTTGTGATTGATGAATTTGTCAATGTTTGGAGATTGATCAATCGGGTCATGGATGAGGCCAGTACTAGCAAGGACGACGGGAATCGGGCCAGAAAGGAAGCAGAAGAGCGAGAACAGTGCTCCAGTCTGTCTTGGAGTCCGACATGGAAAGGGGCTTTCAATCGGTATTCTCCATCGGTTGGAGCTCCTCAGAAATCTAGTACTCTAGGGGCTGTCGTTAAAAGACCTGTAAGTGATTCCTTTATCCCACTGTCGGGTTACTGGTGTAAAAAATTTCCTCTTTTTTGGGGTTCTGACGTCTTCCCCAGTGAAATATAATTAACCTGTGTGGATTTTCCCGACTGCACATTTGCGTGATTAAATACGAACTTGGTGTGTGGTACCATCGCTCTATGAACAAATTGACAGTTCTGGTTCAATTTAATACCAACTGAGTACAAGTTTTAGCTGACTTTGCTAGTAAATCCTTGACTGGATTTAACGATACCTTAATGGTGCTAATGGAACTTGCTTCATAATAGTACGCTGGAGAGTGTTGATTGTGGAAATATTTCTGTGGTTCTAATTTTTAATTTATTTGTTCTTCCTAATTTCTTGATTAATAAATAATGCAAACAATATATGTTGATTGAGAAGCTAGCTTTCACAGGCTATGTGAATAAGCCTGTGAAACAAATATAGGAAATTTGGTTCTGTCAAAAATAACTATTTATTGGTTCAGTTGTTTGCTTCCTCGTGCAACACTGTTCTTTTTCCACTTCAGCTTTTGATGGGAAAGAAATGATGCATTGGGTGGACAAGGAAATTGATACCTATGGGTTTATCAACAAATGATACGAAAAGGATATAATTATGGATTTACTTTGGTGGTGTTAGATGTGACATTTTCTTCAATCATAACTTTAGAAGAAACATGTGTGTGTGTGTGTGTGTTTTGATAAATGAAACATGTGTTTTTTTTAATCAGTAAGAATAAGAAACAATCAAAAGACTGAAGGAGCTTTACTAACAATCATGAGAAAGATACCTCTACTATTAAGAAAGTCTAACAACAGGAATAGTAGAAAACGACAATAAATGACAATGAATAAATACACAATAAGAAGCCCTTATCCCTGTTACTTTCCCTGGGCCTGGGCCTGGGCCTGGGCCCCCAACTCAAGGACCTCTCCTCCAACTCCTCTAGTTAGACTGTCATCTCAGCTAGGGTATTATCCAATCCTCTGATACACCTGAAAGAGTTGTTACTTTTTAGAGAGGGAAGCTATGGCCCTTGCCTCCTAAAGTCTAAGGATAAATGTGAAGGACCAAGTACTCTTCATGAAAGAAGACGTCCACTTTATTAGCACTTCGTAATCACCTTCAATCATCAGCCTGCTCCAGCCTGAAAAATAGTCCAACTTTAAGCCTGGTAGGAAAGGAAAGTGGTTCAGCTCCAAGATAGGTTCCTTCTCCCAGAGGACCCAAGAATCTCAAGATGATGCTACCTCATGATTTCCAAAGACACTGCCTATTCCAGAGGGTCTTGGGTTGCCTATGGAGGAGCAATTGAAGCTGAATTTGATGACACCAAAGGCCAATGCAACATTTATGGTCACTTCCTTTTTGTGCAAAACCAGCCATCATCTTCCATCTTCTTGGTAAAGATTGCATGCATACACCCTGGAATTTCTCCAAAAGTTGACACTCAGTTGTCTATTCTAAGTTTCTAACTGCTATTAGATCAATTATTATACTGTTAACCTCATGATTTTTGTTGTCAAAAAGTCTGTTGATCCTTTCTTTCCACACTGATTTGCTGGCTTCCTATGAGTGGGATCCATTGCTGGATCTCCAATAGGAACACACCTTCAATCGTGTAAATAGAAACTGCCACATGAATACAATACAGGATCTGCATTTACATGCTTGAAAGTGCATTTCTATTGGGGATCCAGCAATGTATCTTGCCAATAGGTAACCAGCAGATCCTGAGTTCCTGACTGTTCATTCCATATACTCTGAAGACTGCTTGGTTTGCCTATAAGAGATTTCATGAATAATGGAGGCTTTGATCCACATTGTTCATTTTTGTGAACTCAATGTCACCTGCATTCAGACCAACAAATTTTGCTGTGGAGAATAGTCTATATGTTTTTTCTACTGGTTCTATCTCTTGCCATCATGGAGTAAGCATGTTTCAAGAAACTAGTAGGGTATTCTTTACCTTTTCTCAGAAAAAAAATCCATGTTATCCCTATTAGGCTAGCACTCTGTGAGGTTGTTATGAAATTCTGAAGGCAGAAATCTCTTTGCAACACCCATGCTGATACCTGTTCTGTAGCCACATAAGTCCCATTCGAATACTTCAAAACTTTTAAAAATAGACATCTCCTTGGTATATTCTCCGTACACTGTCAATATATGTTCCATTTTAGTTGGATGAATCTCTTTTGAGAGCTGACTTTCCACATTATTTCTTGATTCTTTCTGTCATAAATAAGATTCCTCATATTGTTGATTTTATTAGCAGTAACTGGATAGTTGCTCCCAATACCCAGAACTTATTATTGACATAAATAAGAATTTACTCTATATCTAGAAAAGGGTAAAATTCTACTATAATTAGATACCACATCAAACATCTCAAGTGCTAAAGTAATTAGCCCCAAGATCCAACAAAAGAAAATCCAATGTACATAAGTCTCCCCTCCCCCACCCCACCCCACAGAAAAAAAGGAATAATAGGTTTTTGGTAGCAATACGACAGTGCAAATGAATTTTCTGAGGGAGATATTATCATTGATGAAACACATGAAAGTGAAAGATCTATTGATTTGGTGGTGAACACAGAAATGGAGGTAAGTAAAATTTTGGGTCTGGAAGATAAGCTGTTTGAGAAAAACGAGGTACTGGAATTAGAAAGGATAAATGCTAAGCCAAATGACTTACAAGGTTCGGAGAGGATACCTAACCCAGTCAGAAGATTCAGAAAGTCAGAAAAATCAAATAGCAGTTCAGGTATCAAAGGTTTTCATTAGGCTGAAGGGGGGTTTATTTGGAATGGGTCCATTCAAGAAGATGAAGAAATCAAAGAAGATCATTCAGGAAAGCAAAGAGGTTTCTTTGCAAGCTTCTGGAGTATATGGATAACAGGTTCTTTGGTAGCGTAAGAGGGGTTTTGGGGTCTTTTGCAGGAGGATGTTGGTTTTTGTGGGGTGGGTGATTAATTGGTAAAGTGTTATTAGAGGGTCAAGTAGCAAGGATTTTTGGGCTTTGAATTTTGATTAGGGTGGGTGGTTGTTTCTTTTTGGTGTTTTTTCAATGCTTTATTGGGAGGGGGTGATTTCAGTTTGTTTTGTTTTGGTTTCTTCTTTTTAGATTTGGGTGATTTCTTATCACCTCCTCTGTAGTCTTCTATTTCCTCTTGGATAAATTTTCTTTTTTATTTATTTTCACATATGTATATGTATACTGACCATATGATGTAGGCTTGGGAATCACTCTTAGGGTTTCTAGAATCACTCTAGGGCTTTGGTAATCATTCACCACAAGTCACACAAACCGAAAATAAGCTCCCAAATTCATTAGCCACATTTTTCAACTTCACAAGCATATATGGACTGTCTAGGTAGTGTTTTAAGAGGTGCATAGCCAAGGCACATTTAAGACATGTTCTTTGCTTGAACCCAGGTGTGGTCGCTTTATAAAGGCACATTTCTATAAGATTACTTTTTTTAGTTATTTTTTTTTGTATATTTTTATGCATTTTACACCTTTGTTTTACACCTTTTATTAACGAGAAAAGGTGCAATGAAAACAATACAGATATAATTAGTACAAGCTTCCCAAAGAGAGACACAAGGTGTGGCCTCTCTCACTCAGTAAAAGAAACAAAAACGGTTACAGTTGCACCCAATATAATTATGCCATAGTAATTGCTTAGCTAGAGTATTAGCAAAAGTTTTGGTTGTCCTCCTCACCCATTGGTTTCTCAATATCATGTTCCTTCTGCCATTTAAATTACATCTCATTGTCGAAGCCCCAAATTACTTCTTCTAGTTCCTTTAACCACCTCACCACCACCTTAGAATCCCCTTCAATTACCAACTTCTCCAAATTTAACTCACTTGCAGTTTCAATTCCTTGTAGAACTGCAAGCAGCTCAGCTCTAATAGAGTCTTCCATCCCTATCGGGCCTGAGAAAAATGCTATAGCATGTCCTTCCTTATTTCTCAAGACTCCCCCACTCCAGAAGGGCTTGGATTGCCCTGGCTGCTTCCATCAAAATTCAATTTTACAAAATCTTATGAAGGGGGTAACCACTCTAAGGATACTAATTCATTCCTGGAATATCTCCTTTTCAACACAAGCTAGTTCCTCCAAACATCATCAAAGGAAAAGGATGAAAAGCTATCCAAAGTTTTCAACCAAATAATGGCCCAAGTCAAGACACACTCTTCCACTACCTCTTTGCTTCTCTCCTCTAGAAAAATTCTTGCATTCCTCTCCTCCGAAATTGTCCAAATCAATGCTTCCTGGAAGCTTCTCCACATGGTCCTTCCCCTTTTGTGATGAATATCACAAAAAGAAGGATTAAAGAGACCCTTAACCTACGCTAGCAAATTCCACCATTGGATTTGCAGAGAACACACCAGCTAGGGGATAAACAAAGAGATAGCCTTCTTTTCTGCAGATTATCCAAAGTGTTAATCCTCCCTAAATACATTTCCCATCAAAAGGCACCTACTTTTGGGGGCACTGGTTTACTCCAAACTTCATTAGAGTGAAAATTTTGGGGAGAGGGTGATGAGCACAAAGAATAGAAGAAAGAAGCACAAGAAAAATACCCTTGGGGTGAAGAACCCACACTTGACCATCATTTTAGAAGGGTCCAAACAAACATTATCAAGAAGATATAACCCTCTATGACATCCTCAGATTCACTATCCCTTAACCCTCTATGACAATGAAAGTTCCAATTAAGGCTCAAGGGAAGTAAAGAGGGGGGGGGCAATGAAACTGGACACTGAAGTCTTTTTAAGCAAAGAGATGGAAAATAGAGAAAGAAAAAGGTATTTGGGAGAACTATTACCGAGCCAAGTATCTTCCCAAAAACCAAATAGTCCCCGGAACACACATCATACCTTGCAAAGTTGTGGAAAAGAGGAAGAATATTGTGAATTGCCTTCCAAAGTGACGACAATGTAGCCCTGTGAGATACACCTACATCCCAGCCATTTTCCAATGTGCCACGAATGTTAGCAATTATCTCATGACATAGCTTCTCTTGTTTTAACCACCATCTCCACAACCATTTTCCCAGAAGTGCAAAGTTCTTAACAACATTCCCTATGGCTAATCCCCCTTCTTTTTTACTTTTGCACACTATCTCCTAATTGACCAAATGATCTTTTTTCCCCTCTCATGGTTCCCAAAGGAAATCCCTCATAATTTTCTTTAAGTTACTAGCCTCCCTCTGTGGAATTCTAATTTCTAAATACTGAGAGGTAGCAGAGAGGTAAGTTTGTTAGAGTTGATTTTATTAAGGTAATTCTACCCTCCAACGAAATGTAATTTCTCTTCCAACCTGATAGTTTTCTTGCACACCACTCTATAATTGGGCATCAAATTCTTTGGGATTTGCGCATCTCCCTAAGTAACTCATAGGACAACTAGTGGTAGAACACTCCAAACAAGCTTCTATCGATGACACTTCTCCTTCCTCCAAATTAATTCCTGCAACAAAACTCTTCTTCAAATTGATTTTTAAATTTGAAACCCTTTTAAACATCTTGATCAAACCTTTCAGATTACCCACCTTTCTCAGATCATTTCCTTTGCAAAAAATAATTATGTCATCCACAAATTGTAAATGGGTCACTAAAAAACTGTCCTTCCCTACTTTCCAACCCCTAAAATCCTCATCCATATCAGCTTTGAGAATTAATCTGCTAAGCACATTTGCTACAAGGGTAAAAAGGAAGGGGGAGAGGGGGTCACCTTGTCTTAAACCTTTTGAAGCTGGGAAAAGAATCTCTAACCACCCCATTTACTAGTGCAGACTAATGACAAGATTATAAGCAAGCAAATACCCAATTACACCATCTCTCACAAAAATCGTAATTCTTCATCACCTTTATTAAAAAAGCTCCAATCCACCAAGTCATGAGCTTTTACCAAATCCAACTTATACACAAACCCTTTTCTTTTGGCTCGCTTCATTTCCTCCACATGCTCATTGACTATAAGAAATTTGGTTTACAATCTCTCTCCATTGAATGAAAGCCCTTGAGGCTGGTTAATAAGATTGAGAGAATAACCTTTATCTTCAATGAGATCACTTTTGCCAAAATTTTATAAATGCTAGTCACTAGACTGATGGGCCTGAAGTCCTTAGGTTGACCAACATTCGAATTTTTTGGTATCAAATCTAGAAAGGTGGTGTTAACCCCCGGACATATAAAATGATTATTTGTAAACTCATAGAAACCACACACAGATCACCCTTTACCACTTCCTAGCAATCTTGATAGAAAGCCATGGTAAGTCCATCTGGACTAGTAGCCTTGTTTCTGTCAATTGAGAAAACAGCTCTCTTTATTTCCTCCTCTTCAAAATTTCTTCCTAACCATCTCAACTTCCAATATGGGCCATTCCAAATCGACCAAACTCTCCCTATCATTTAAATATAATCTAAAAATGGCCTTAAAGTGGTCCATAAAGATTCTAGCTATATCCCCTTGGTTAGAAACCATCTCCCCATTAACCTCCAGTATGACCACGTAATTTTTGTGCCTTCTCTCATTTACCAAATCATGAAAAAACTTTGTATTGCCATCACCTCCTTGATCCATTTATATCTTGATTTCTGCCTTCAATTGGTTTCTTTTTTAAATAACACTTCTTTGAACTCCTTCAACTTCCATTTTAGGCCTCTCTCCTCGTCATTCAGGTTCGTTTAAGCCTTCTTCTCATCTAATTCCTTAATTCTATTCAATAAGTTCAACTTGCTCTCCTCTAGCCTTTCAAAACGTTTCCCATTCCAATCCTTAATTTTTAACCTCAATGTCTTCAACTTCTTATGGAATCTTACCTCCTTCTATCTTAGTCCTCTCGATTCTTCATTCCACTTTGTACAAACTCCGGGTGAGTTTTTTTTTTTTTGATGAATAATAATAAGTTTATTGATTCAGAAGCAACTTTAGAGTGAGTTCATACATCATCCCAACGAGAGGCACGAGCTGCAGCCCCTCCTTGAGTCTTACAAGTAAACTAGGAAAGAAAAACAATAATCACAACTGAGCCCAAAATAATTCTTCCCTATTTACCCCTTGCTTAGCTAACACATCTGACAAAGTATTTGCTGATCTCCCCACCCACTGTACAGTGACCAACATATTCCTTGTCAACCAACTAAATTTCTTCATTTCATTCTTGTATCGCCACATAGCCTCTTCAGAATTTTTTAACCAACCCACCGCCACTTTGGAATCCCCCTCGATTATTAGGTGTTGTACCCCCAACTGGTTTGCAAATTGCACCCCTTGTACAGCAGCTAAGAGTTTTGCCCTGATGGAGTTCCCAATTCCCAAGGGACCTGAGTAGAGCAACAAAATCTCTCCCTTCTCATTTCTCAAAGCACCCCTACTCCGGATAATCCTGGATTACCCATGCTGCTTCCATCAAAGTTCAACTTTATTGAGCCTTCGGGTGGAGGAGACCAGCTTGTAATTGATTTGTCCTTTAAAGATGAGCACCTTGCTACTGCTGACCAATTTCTCCAAAGGTCATTAAAGGAGAATTGATGGAAGATTTCCAAGGTCTTCAGCCACTGTATTGCCCTGTTTAACACAGTCTTTCAAATCTTGGTTGTTCCTTGTCTTAAAAAATTCTGAGATTCCTTTCTTCCCAAAGAGTCCAAGTCAAAGCAGCACGAGCACATCTCCACATAATTCTCCCTATTTTTGTAGGCCAATAAAAGGTAGAATGGTTGAAGAGCATGTGAACTTCTGCTGGTAGACTCCAACTACCCCCAAACAACGAAAGTAGCCAAGCCCAAAGGTCTGCAGAAAAGGGACAAGATACTAGTAGATGGTAACAATACTCACCGTGAGCTCTACAGAGGATACACCAATTAGGAGAAATACAAAGAAAAGGTCTTCTCTTTTGTAGGTTGTCTAAAGTGTTTACTTTCCCATGGAATACTTCCCAACAAAAAGCCATAATTTTTTGGGGGACTGGCCTGCATCAAATTTCTTTAGACGGAAAGGGTTGGTGAGAAGAAAGTTGAGAGATGGACTTGAAGAAAGAAGCACAAGAGAAGGTTCCAATGGGTCTAGGAGTCCAAACTCTCTTATCTGGCTTGGAGGGATCCAAATAAACCTAATTAAGACAACCAAGCAAAATAGAAAGAGACTCAATTTCAGCATCCCTAAGTCCTCTACGAAACCCAAAATCCTAAGTAGGATCTAAGGGTGTTCCCAAAGGTGAAACAAATTTTGAGACCACCTCTTTTTTGTACAAAGAAATAGAAAAAAGCGAAGGGAACAAGTCCTTTAACGGTGAGTCTCCTACCCAAATATCCTCCCAAAAAAGAACAAAGTTGCCAGAACAAACTTCATACCTGATAAAATTGAGGAATTGAGGAAGGGTGTTGTGAATAGCCTTCCACGGTGCTGCTAGGTTAGCTTGCCTCGATACACCAACATCCCATCCGTTCTCTGACCTCCCATGAATGCTTCCCACCACCTCATGCCACAATCTCTCTCTTTCCAAAGGCCATCTCCACAACTTCCCTAACAGAGCTTGATTCTTTCTAATTACCCTCCCAATTCCCAAGTCCCCCTCTTCTTTACTTTTGCACACAATTTCCCAATTAACCAAGTGATCATTTTTTCTTGTCCCGGCTCCCATAAGAAGTCTCTCATCAACTTCTCCAGTTTCCTGGCTTCTCTAACTGGTATCCTAAAGACAGACAAATAATAGGTAGGTAAGTTAGCCAAGGTAGCTCTTATTAGGGTAATTATCCCTCCTAAAGAGAAATAGTTCCTCTTCCATGAGGCTAATCTCTTCTCAAACTTTTCTATCACTGGGGTCCAAAATCTACTCTCCCTAGGATTTGCCCCTAAAGGAATTAGGGCCATAAAGAAATAGTTCCTCCCTAGGATTTGCCCCTAAACATCTCTAAAGTTGGACCAAGTAAAACTCGCTTGGAATAGGGGAGGCTCTTTTAGTTCACAAGATTCTATAAAAGCATTAAACTTCCTCATGCTAGTTGAAATCTGTTGAATGGAATTACTAGTTTCATTAGAAAATCTAATCACACTAAAATCCCCTCCCAAGCACCATGCTCCATCCCATAAACCCTTCATTGCATTCAATTCCTCTCACATCTTGTTCCTCTCCTTGTAGCTGTTAGGTCCATTCACATTAGATAACACCCAAATGCAACCATTTCCCCTGTTTTTAAATTTTATTGATATAGAAAATCTTCTAATCAACTCCTCAATCGGATCCATTGAATCTTCCTTCCACAAGGTGACTAAACCTCCAAAAGCCCCCCATGAGGGAGTGAAACACCATCTAATATTCCCCTTGCCTTCCAAAAGCTCCTACTCCATTTCTTATCCACCTCTGCTAATTTTGTTTCTTGAAGCATTACAATTTCTGGATTCTCTTTCCTAAGCAAATCCCTAATTACCCTTCTTTTTCTTGCACCACCCAGACTTCTTTCATTCCAGCTTATAATCTTCATTATTCTTTTCTCAAGAATCTCCCTTTTTTTTCTGACCACTTCCTACTTCAGGCCTTTTCTTCTATCCCCCTCCCAGTGAACTCAAGATCACCCTCAACATCTGAAATTAATCTCTCTACTTCTGACCTTTTCTTTCTCCTTTTTTCCTTTTTCTTCTCTTCACTCTTCCTGGAATAAACCCTAGTCTCCCTAACACTCGTATCTGTTTGCTCCAATCCAGCATTTCCTTTTACCGGAGTGGATGTAAAATCCTAATTGCTTTCTATGCCATGAAACCTTACCCTCCTATTTTCCAAGTCATCTAATTCATTGTCCTTCACCCCCCCTCTTGAGATACTCCCTCCATTACTTTTAATTCCTTGAAATTTTCACAGATTAGTTTCCAAATCATCCCAGCCTCTTCCAAATTCTCCTCTCTAATCTCTTTCCTTACATCTCCTTCCACTTCCAACAACTTATCTCTTTCTCCTACTTTTTCTGATATTGGCTGGGATGCAGCTGCACCTGTATCAGGCAAAGTAGCATAATCAGTAGACAAAAATGAATTGACAACCATACCTGTTCCTCCTGCAGGTTCTTGACTAGGGGTGTGAAAAGGAGCAGAGACAACTTCAGTATCTGTTCCTTCCATTCCCTACTTACCCCTTTTTGGTGAGTTGATGCATTTCTGTAGGTGAAAATTTGGAACTACTGACCGTACATCCTGTGGACAATGAGAATCTGGGAATCATTCCTCTTCAATGGGGGGTACAACCTGCTCAACTTCAGTATTTGAATCGACTTTGTTTCCTTCCTTATCTATCCTTACTGTAACCCCTAAATCTGACTGTTCATGTTCTCTAGGAGTGATATGTTCAGCACACCATATCCTCCTCAATGAAAAGAAGCTGTGTGAAATCTTTCCTGCACCCACATATCTATCTTTTCTACCACATCTATACTGTCAATACTCGAAGAATCTGAGAAAACCGACTTATCTTTCTCCTCACTTCCAGACCATCCAACATTCAATTCAGAGAGTTCTTTCTCCTTCAAAGCCTCCTTGCTTCTTGGATTATGTCACTCCACTCCTCCCTTTCTCTTTATAAAGGCCCACCTCCTGTCTCAATAGTCCTCCACATGCCTCCATCTGAACCATCAGTTTGTCCACTATCTGCTGGTTCAAATGAAGGCCGCCCCAAGCTATTGATCCATCTGTCCAGAATTTAAAAAACTCGACTGACCGTTGAAATCCCTAGCCACCACCTGTGCATAGGTTGAACAATGTGTGACCAAGAGTCTTGTCATTTCCCTCTTGGTAGTTTTCTTGTGGTAATACATCTGTGTTTCCAGTAAAATGTTTCACCACTTTTGTGTAGCTTACAACTTCAGTTGACTGTCCCAGTCTCTTCATGTGATGTAAGTTATCTTCTTCAAACTTCTCATATCCTTCTGTGCTTCCCTCCACAACTCCGCTTCAATGGAGGTAACAAGCCACACTGAGTAGAAGATTTCATCTGAGAGGAATGGAACTTTCCTAGGAATATCTTCTGGTTTTGCCCCTACTAACAACATGGAAGCCGAGTGAAGGTCTCCAGTAAAACATTCCTTCTCAAAGCGGTAATGGTCTGTCTTCCACAGATGAAACGGTAAATCCAGCACATGAACTGTTATCTCTTTCTCCATGTTCAATGATTTCGAGTTTGATATTGGGGATCACTTTGCAACTAAAACTTGACCAGCCTCCATCGGTATATAAACAACTCTTAAATCCAGACTATCCTCCATTAATTCAAGCAAGGCTTTGTTTTTCTCAGAGGGGGTTACTATTATTGTACCTTTCAAGTCTTAAGTTTCTTATTATCGTCTGTGTAACCTTTTCCCAGTCTTCTACCTTATCCTTAGCTTGAGTCACCCATTTTTGCTCCCAGTCTTTATCCTATGTCAAGGCAATAATTCCCCTACCTACCATGCATTTCAATCCCTGTTGACTTTCCATCCTCTTGATGGTCTTCACCTCTGATTCTTCATCTCTTTCTACTGTCTTCTCTTGCACTTAACCTAGGGCCTCAGCATCCTTTAGCACCTTTAACAACACATCCCAACATTCTCCTTTCTTGCCTTCAGGAAAACAAATCATCTGCTTCCTCCCCAAGACTGAATTTCTCAACCAGAGCAATGAAAACTCCCTTTGTATTCCACCTCAACTCAGCACTGAACTGTTCCTTCTAACGACTTCATGTTGTGCCAATCCTTTTCTCTACTGCTTCCAATGACATCCATGAGGAAAAGCTTGAACCAGTTTATCACCTCTTCTCCAACCAGTAAGACCATAGCTTTCTTCCACTCTCTAATCTTTAGTGAAAACTTACTTGCCCCTTTGAGTTCTTCAAACAGAAATAGTTTGGCTTCGATCTTCAGGAATCTTCTCCAACGGGTTCTTTGTTCTCTCCAGTCCCCATTCTTCACCCCTTCTCCCAACTCAGACGTTCCTTTTAAAACAAATAAAATCAGTCTTTATTGTTGTTTGTGTACTAGTAATGGTCTATCAACTTTTAAAACAAATAAAATCAAATACCTTTTGGGATACCTGAAGACCTATCAGTCTTTATTGAGTCACTTATCAACAAAGAAAGATTAGTATGAATCTTCTATTTCTATTTCTTTATTTAGAAATTCCTGGACTGTTGTTAGCTTTATTGTTCATATTAGGTGCTTGGAAAACCTACTATGCATTTGGTTGGGAGAGAGAAGAGAGTTCATCTCTCCTTTTTCTGCTGTGTACATTCCAGTATTGCTTAATGAATGAAATTCTTCTGTTATTGATCCAAAAAAAAAAAAAATCTAGTGAAAGTGGGCTTGTTAAAGCCTATATATTTCTGTTGGTTTTCCTCCACTTGGATGTTGTAAGGCTGTTGAGATGTTGCATTATTGATCCATATTAGTTTTTACTTGTGCAGCTTGTTGCTAGACTAACACGGGATATAGTTGAGACATACCAAATATGCAACCCAGAATTTAGGTATTCTGAAGATCTGAATCCAAAACGATACCTAACAAGTCCATCAGTTGGAGTGCTAAATGATGGCTATGACAATGCAAACTCAGATCTTATCTTGACTGTGAACTTTGTCTTGGTCAATGTAGACTCACAAAGAAGGTTTGGTTCTATTACTTGATAGTTATGTATTTTTTTTTAATTTCCATTTAGATTCTCATCCATTTACCTGTGATGGTTTGCAACTAAAAGTATGCCCCTTAAAAAATTTGATATTGGAAGCAAAAGGAATTGAAGATTAAGGGATGCTCGACAACATAGTTGGTTTTGTTTTTGAAAATAAAAAAGCTGCCACATCAGCAAAATTCTATTGTTTTTGCTGACACAGCAGTTGTTTTTTGTTTTCAAAAACAAAACCAACCATGTTGTCAAACACCCCTAAGTTGTTAATGGCTATATATCTTTGTTTCTATGTGTATTGGTTTTTTTGGAACTATAAAAGTTTGTTGAGTTTTTAGATCTGTATTTGACAGTATTATGTGTGATAGTCATGTTGTCATTATACTATTACATTCTAAATACATGAATGGGATGACTGCCCAAGGATTCTTGTTCTTTTTTCTCTTCCTTCATCTCTTCCTTTTCTTCTTCTATCTTCTACAATCAAGAGCTTTTGAATAAATAAAACCTTCGTTGGTACCAGACCATCAATCAGGACTGTTGATTGCACACCCAACTATGTGCTGGTATCATCATTGCTGTATGGATGGCAATGATCCATGAAACAGAGAACTCTAGATTTTGTCCATGGGTGATTTTAGATGGATTTTGGTGTAGAAACCCATTCACTTCAAGTTATTTTTCTGTTTCTCAAATTTTTTCTTAGTGGAAATGAAAAAAATCAGTCTGAACATGTGACAATGTCTCAACCAAGATAAGATTTTTGTCAAGGGTTTGGCTGCAACTATTCAGTTTCCCTGATATTTGCAGAACCACAGAAAGTGATTTCACATGATTTGGAGCTGTATTGAGTGTTAAGTGAAGTTTCTTCTTCACCATATTTATTGCCCAACTAATGTCACTTGGATTTTCAGTTAATTTTCATTAGCTTCCTTCAAATGGAGAATTGTTACTGTTAGAGCTAGCCAAATAAGGGTAGATTAGTCATTTTATTTCTGTTAAGTTATGTGCTTATGTGGCAGTTTTAATAGAGACTTCTTGTCCCATACTTAAGTGGGGGCAGTTTAGTCTTTGTCCAACTAATTAGAGGCTAATCCACATTATGGTCGACTGAAAGGGTTTAGTTATCAGATTTGACTGTTCTTCTTCTTCCTTCTTCTTTCTCCCTTACTCTCTACTGGTTCGAACTACCTAAACACAGCTGTCAAAATGTGGTATCAGAGCCATAAACGAAGGAGAAGAAGGCTGCGACTTCAAGGTTTCCATCCTGCGACTTCAAGTTCTTTCTCCTTTTTTCTTCTTCTCTGGGCTGCGAATCTGAGGTACACAATCTGAAAGCTGTGGCATCTGTTATTTATTTATTTTTAGGCTGCCACAATCCCTATTACAAGTATTAGGAAGGTGTGGCAGCCCTAGGATATCAGCCTAATACTGCTGTCACCATGTGTGGCAGCCCTAGTCGTGTGGTGGTGCTTGTGGTGTTTACCCTCTACTGAACCATTTCAAGAGGGTTTGTGTGTGGTTGCTCGAGTTGTTACAGTGCTGTCATGGTGATTACTATTTCTGGGTTGGTAGTAGTGGTGTGAACAGAATTTTTTGTGTGGTTGCTTGAGTGTTGTGTTGTTGTAATGGTGCCTAATATTTCTGGGGTGTCAGTAGTGGTGTGAACAGATTTTATTATTTTTTTTTGTGCTGAAAGAAGTGACCGAATACCTCAGCCTATTAGCCTTCATCAATGTTCTAATCTGGATGGTAGCTGAATCTGGTTAAAACATCTAGTTCTTAACCTGAATGTTACTCTACATCAAGTGTTGATTGTGACTAGTTGTGAGATTGTTATCAGTGTGCTGTAGTGTTGCCTTGACAGTAGTATTTGGTTGGTGACTGAGATTTCAGCATTAGAGATAGCAATGGGGGGACATAATGGCAGCAATGGGAGATGGTTCTAGTGATCAGAAACCGAGTGTGATGATCCCCTCCGACTATTTGGGTGTGCAGATGACTTTATTAAACTTAATGGTGAGAATTATGTGACATGAGCCAAGTTAGTGGAAGTTTTCCTTAAGGCAAAGAGTAAAGTGAAACACGTGAAGGAAGACAAACCATCAATTGACTCTCCAGGGTTTGATGACTGGGAACAGGAAGATGCCCAAATCATGACATGGTTATGGAATATTATGGGACCCAAAATAAGTGCCAACTTTATGTGTTCCTAGAGACAACTAAGGACATATGGGAACATGCCAAGAAGCTTTATTCTGGGCAGGATAATACTACAAGGGTATATCAGCTCTATCAGGAGTATTTTGATCTATAACAAGGGAATAAAACCCTAGAGGAGTACTATGCCAGTATGAAGAACCTCGGAAATGAACTCAATGTTTATCATCCCTCACTCCAGATGTTAAGGTTCAGCAACAACAGAGGGAACAACTGGATGTCATTAGGTTCTTAGTGGGGTTGAAATCAGAGTATGAACCAATTAGGGCCCAAATATTGGGAGTCTCTACTCTTCCTACACTTGAGGAAGTTTTTGTACGACTTAGCAGGATTTCTTTGGGATATATAGAGAATCCCACACCATCTGACAGATAAGCATTTGTGATAGCCAGAGGAGGTGGACGTGGTACTAGAGGGGGAGGACATGCCTCCCGAGGAGGTCGTGGTGGTTTCATATTTGGCCATGGTGGTGGTCGTGACTCAGGGGGAGGTCGTGGTAAAGGAAAAAATAACTCTACTAGGAAGTGTACCCATTGTGGCAGGGACGGACATTCGGTGAATTTCTGTTATGATCTCCAAGGCCCATCTTCTACATGGGCTAAGCATGTAGTAGCTGGTGGGGTTGATGTCAGTGATAACCAACAGGCAGATCTAACACCTTCCACATCTACATCTGTTTCCGGGAAGGAGATGGTGAGTGTACCGCGCGATGAGTATGAGAGGTTCCTCCAGGTTACTTCACAACATACTACAACCACCCTTGCACAATCAGCTATAGCTTGTTTGGCATCTAAACCCTCTCCTTGGATTATTGACTCTGGAGCCTCTGTTCCACATCTCAAACTGTTACCCTTGCCAACGGTTCCTCTTCTCCCATCTGTGGTGTTGGTAATGTTGACACGACTTCTTTTTCTTTTATCATCTGTTCTATATGTACCTAAATTTCCATTCAATCTTATGTCTGTCAGTAAATTAACTAAGACTCTTAATTGCTCTATTACATTTTTCCCTTCCTTTTGTGTTTTTTAGGATCTCAAGACGGGGAAGAAGATTGGTGGGGGGCATGAGGCCGGTGGATTGTATTACCTTGACGGTGGTGGATGGGCAATTTACCATTAAAAGAACAATTCCCGTCTCCTTTTACCACATCCATCTGTAGGATGGAGCCTATTTCTTGTTTCATGGTCCCATCTAATTCAAAAATTGGTATTGATTGGGATTTGGGGTTCAGAAGAGGGTTATGTGAGAGTGAAATTCCTTGTGTTTTAAACCTGCTTCAAGGTCTTGAAGGGGTGTGCTTGGATAGTACAAAAAGGGATAGGAGGGTTTGGACCCCACTCCCTCTGGTACCTTTACATGTGCTTCATTTTTCTCTTCCTTGATTTAACTGAGTGATAGTCTTGGGTTATTTTTTTCGGTAAAAGAAATTTGGAGTAATCCTATGTCTGCTAGAGTGGGTGGTTTCTGTTGGGAAGTGTATCTGGAACATGGTTTAAAATTTATCGAAATGTCGCTTGACATATGTCGGTGTCGAGACCCAACGACATAGATTTTACATGAATTAAAAAAAATACAATATGTCGGTTGATATTTCGACCATTTTGGTAAATGTTGACCATATCGTTCCCAAAAACAAAAAAATATATATCGAAATATTTCCAAGTATATGTCGACAAGGGGAAAAAGAAGAAGGTTTTTTGATAAAAAAAAGAAGAGGTTTTACGTTTTAGCTTGTGTACTTGGAGCTGGACTACAACCTCAAGATCTAACCAAGCACAAGAGTGCTCATGCGCTGAAATATCTTTTTCTTGGAAGGAGGACATTCAGCTTATGAAACCTTGAAGAAATTTCTCTCATCTTGATTCAGATATGCAATAACCCTATTTCTCTCTCACGGTGAATAACCATGAAGAATCTAGGAAAAAAGAAGAGAGAGAGAGGGGGGGGGGGGCAGCGGAAGGTGTGAACTCAAGGTCGAGAAGGAGGAGAATGCTCTTTGTCCTCTTCTATTTTTTTCTTGAAGGGCTTCATTGAGTGCTGGTTTGCTGCTCACTGGTTGCAGACACACTATGTCTCTTTGAGAGTTGAGGAGGCTGAAGTTCATTCGAATGAAATTGAAACCTCAGCCTTAAGTTTATTTAAACTTTAAAGACTTGCTATAGTCCATGATGGTCTATGGAAGCCTATAGACCATCACAATAGCAAGCCCTAAAATGGAATCTTTAAAACACCTTTATATAAACATGTTACAATGCAAGAAGGTCTATTTTAATATTATAGACCTCATAAATGAAAACTTACAAATACAATCTTTATTTCACTCTTATTACAGTACATGAAGGTCTACAACAATAATGTCCCTCACTACAAAAGCCACTAAAATGAATAAATAATAAGAAAATTAATATTTGAGATAAAATTACAATATTCATTAGAAAACAAAAATAAAAAACAGAAAATGTTAACTGGTTAGTATTTTTATAAAATATTTATGAAAAATAATTAACAAAAAAAACAAAAGAATAAATTAATTACTTTATAATATAAAACATAAAATATTTTTCAAGTAATAAAATATTAACTAGTTAGTATTTTTAAAATATTTATTAAAATCAGAAAATGTTTATTAAATTTTATAATAAATCATATTCTACATTTAATATAAAAGATCAGAATAAATTTACTAAATTTTATACTAAATCATAATTTATTATAAATTTAGTATTAAAATATAATAAATTCATTAAATTTTATATGAAATCAGAATTTATCATAACCTTAATGCTAAAAAAGGAGAATCAGTTTATTAAATTTATAATAAAACATAATGTATTATAACTTTAATATTTAAAAAATCAGAGTAAATGTATTTCTATTTACTAGTGTGAAATAAATATATTAGAATTATATTTATAATAAATCAGAATTAAAAATAAGAAAAGAAAATATCGGATAACCTTGTAAAAACATCAAAATGCATAATAAAACAATAAACCGTCATTTATTAATTCGTTATTGATCTTAGTTTCTTAGCTTTATATAATGGTTGGGAATAAGATAATAGTCGAGAAATATGTATTAATGATTTTTTTATCATTTTACAAAATATCATTGCATATTTCCACATATTTCATAATATTTCCACAATGGCTCCAATTTTTACAATATTTCCCCTCGACATTTCCGACATTTTCGACATGTGTCCTATATTTTGGTAAGCGACATTTCCATCGACATCGACATTTTAAACCTTGATCTAGAAAGAATTAATACTTATGACTTACTATAGAGAAAAAGACCTAGCTGGTGCTTTTCCCCACATAGGTGCTCTTGTTGCCAAGTTAATGGTGAGAATTGCTATCACTTATCAAGCTCCTGCCCTTTTTCTTCTTCAATTTGGGATTATTTTTTCTCTTTGTTTGGGTGCAGGTTGAACCCTTCGCCTAATGTACAATGTTTGTAAGTTGGCCAAAGAAGAGGAGAAGAATATTGTGGAGGTATATAAAGGCCGAGTCTACTGGTCGATTTGGGAGGAGAGGAACCAAATATTTTAGATGAAGAAAGATTTGAAGCCATTACCATTAGAGTGATTCATTAGGTGAAGATGCCGAACCTCTTTAAAGACATTCCAGGATGTGAATTGATGAGGAAATGGAGGGAGGTAGCTGATTCCTCTCCTCCCACTAAGGAGGCTGTTATGCATTGCTGGTTCACACCATATGGTGAAGCTATTAAGGCTATGCTTGGTGAATAAGTGGTTGTTAAAATATGTACTTGTTGCACAAGTGCTTATTGTAAGTGCTTATTTTAACAACCACTTAAGGCCGTTTGGTGACCCACTTGCCAAATCACTTATTGTGTTTTTTAAGCACTTATTGGGGTGGGGATGTTTGGTGAGCTACTTTCCCCACAAGCGCTTATGTTGGCATAAATGACAATTTTAGTCCTCACTTCACTTATACATATAAACAATGCTTTTCACATATTATACTATACATTTCAATGAAAAATCGCCACATCACCACATCTTGACATATGAGAGCTCACATGGGCCCACACGTGGGGTGCCATGTGGACCCAATTAACTTTGACGAAAGTAGTGAAGGTAATCTAGGTCCGTCTGGCATTGGTGGAGTATTTAGAAATGAGCAAGGAGTGGTCATTGCAATCTATCTATTCAGGCCCAATTGGAGTAGGTGACTTATTGAGGTCTGAAATTTTGGCTGTATTGGAAGAGATTCAAAAAGCAAAAGACTTGAACTTTCGAAAATTGTCAATTGAAGGAGATTGAAAGAAGGTGATTAATTGGCTCCGAAAGGATGAGGAATATGGAGGTGGTGCTAAGAAAAGGAAGGTGATGATGTTATTACAAGGGGTAGAGGTGACGCTCAATTCGGTGGGAAGGAGCAATTTGTTTTGGGCTATGTTGTAATTTGATACATCCTTGGGGAGAGCCAAGAGAGTTTATCTCTCCCCCTATTCATTGTACTTAATTGCAAGGATTAAAATATCGGTATCGAGTATCGTATCGGACCACTCAGATACGGAAACGCTTTGGAAACACATGGATATAGACGAAAAATATGGATAGGCCAAAAGATACATATAAATTCCGTAAATATATTAATAAAATTATGTTTAAGATTAAAATAGCCATAATTAATGTATAAATATATAGAAAATGTATATTCTAAAGGTATATGTGAAGAAATATACTACAGTTAATACAGTGGGATGCATAGAAATCATAAAATTTAATTGATAATGTATCAATCAAGAATCCTAGAACATATTATATATATTTTTTGGAAATTAATACATGCATAATGCTATTACTATGTTATTTTCTAAATTGAAAAGGCACAAAACATATGCAACTATTATACATAAATTATTATATTGATTATTTTCTATTTATTATTTTTAATTTTTAATATTAACCAAAAGTCAACTAAGAATTAATTCTCAAATGTTTAGTTAACAATATTTTTATTTTTGTAAACACTAAACATGTTATTATAAAATGTAATTAAATTATCAATTAAAAATTTATAAGAATATATAATATTAACTTAAAATATATCAAATATATTAAATTTTCTAAGATACACATCATATGCAAATTCATAATTTTTAACTACTAAAATAATTACTCCATTATTAACATTTTTTTCCATAAATTTTGAGATAAAAAATATCATTTTTTGATATAATGCAGAATAATGGATTTGACAAATTCAATTTATATTATATTTTTGAGTATTTTATAAATAACATTTTTATTTTTGTAAATAATACTTTTATTTAATTCAAATTAAAATATTAATTAATAATTTATTCTATTATTAATATCTTTATTCATATGAATTTCTTGAGATTAAAAACCACTTTTTTTTGTAGAAGATTAAAAACCACTTTTTGATATAAATGTGGATTTAAGAAATTATTTATTCTAGTAGTTTACAAAATATTAGTTTTGAATATTATTTTTTTATTGAATTGGATTGTCCGCATTACATGTGGACACTAGAATTGATAAAATAATATTCTATTTCACTTGTTGTCATAGCACAAAATGTAGTCTAGTGGATTAAGAGCGTGGATAAGGCTTTTAGCGTTGGGTGATTTAGGTTTGAATCACTTTAGTCACATTTTTACAACTAACGCGTGAATAGAAAGACATTGATCCGTATTGTTCCGTGTCAGCGCGTATTGCCGATATAACATGATATGGGCCAATAAGAATGCATATTGCTTCGATATGCGCAACTTAGGTGATACAGGTTTAGTTGTAGCGTATCCTATATGCCCTCTTGCTGATACCAATATGATACACCCTCTGTCGGATGTATCGTATTGATATTTAAATCCTTGCTTAATTGTTCTTTATTAATGAAATTATTTTTGTTATTAATAAAAAAGAGTTAGTTATTTTTATTGATTTATGAAATGTTTGAAGCATACAAATGCCAAGCGCCCTATCAGATCATAAACTAACTTTGTTACCTAAAGCACCTGTTAGTGTCTCTTTAGTTACCTTTTAACTTTGCAAGTTTTTTTAGTCTCCCAAGGAATGGTAAAACTTGACATCTCATTAGTTAGCTTTTAACTTTGCAAGTTTCCCTAGCTAAGTCAAAGCTTGAGGCTGGAAAAAAGGATGTGGGGTCTTTTCCTAAATTCAAATAGAAGACTTTTTTGCGGAGAGAAGAAGAGAGAATGGGATAGGAGGAGGTTCCAGGGGAAGACAATCCAGAAGAAGAGAAATTGTGGAGAGTTAGAGAGGTAGAAAAGAAAGAAAAGTTGAACATCCTAGTCAAGCGGCCCATCTTAGTCAACGGGGTAGTTAATGATTTTTTCCCAGCTAGTAGGGGTCTGAGACAAGGTGATCCCATGTCACCTTTCATTTTCACTTTAGTTGTCGATGATTTTAGTAGACTCCTCTCAGAATTGGATAGAGCCGGATCTCTAAGAGGGTGGAGAATAGTTAGAGATAAGAGTTTCAGTAACCCATCTTTATTTTGTAAATGACATAATAATCTTTTGCGAAGGTTGTGATCTGATGGAGGTAAGGAATCTGAAGGATTTAATAATTCACTTTGAGAGGGCCTCAAATTTGAAGGTAAATTTTGAGAAGAGTTGTGTTGTGGGAGTTCCTTTGAACAGAGAGGAGCTATAGCAGCCTTGTTAGAATGCACTTGCTCTCAGTGGCCTCTATCCTACCTAGGACTTCCATTAGGTGCAAATCCAAAGGAAAGTAGGTTCTGGAACTTGGTGGTGGAAAAATTCGAAAAAAGATTGGCAGCTTGGAAGAGAAACTATATTTCCGTGGGGGGTAGAGTTACTTTGATTAAAGCAACTTTAGCCAACTTGCCTTTATACTTCCTGCCAGTCTTTAGAATTCCTAAAAGGGAGGCAAAGAGGTTGGAAAAACTGATGAGGGACTTCTTATGGGAACCTGGAGAAGAGAAAAAAGATCACTTGATTAGGTGGGAGGTGGTGAGTCGGAGCAAAAAAGGAGGCCTAGGCTTAGGGAATGTGGTGAGTAAGAATGAGGCTCTTTTAGGTAAGTGGCTTTGGAGGTGGCCCCTGGAGAGGGAGAGGTTGTGGCATGAAGTAGTGAAAAGTATCTATGTCTGTTCTGAATTAGGTTGGGATGTAGGGGTATCCCGAAGGGCTATGCTCACAACACCTTGGAAGGCCATCTCTTGTATTCTCCCTAAATTCCCCAGATTTGTAAGGTATGTTGCTCGTTTTGGAAACTCCGTTCTTTTTTGGGAAGATATTTGGGTGAGCACTCAACCCCTAAAAGATCGTTACCCTTCTCTCTATTCCATCTCCCTCTTTAAAAAGAAACCCATTTCTTGGTTCCTTTCCCCCCGGTTTTCCCTTTGGATTTAAACTGGGATTTTGGGTTTCGAAGAGGGTTAAGGGATGAAGAATTTCATTGTGTTTCAGAGCTATTGTTGTTTCTAGATTCGGTGTGTTTGGACCCCCCTAACCCGGATAAAAGGGTCTGGTCCCTAACCCCGGTTGGCTCCTTCACTTGTGCATCTTTCTTTAAAGCCCTTTGCTCCAACCCCTCCTCTCAGGTCTTCCCTGTTAAAGAGGTTTGATCAAGGCCAATACCCCCCAAAATAGCAGTGTTCTGTTGGGAAGCTTATTATGGTAAGATCAATACTGTGGAAAACTTGCAAAAGAAGAAACCTTTTATGTGTTTGTCCCCAAATTGGTGCTTTCTATGTAAAGTGAAGGGTGAGGACTGTAACCATTTGCTGATATCATGCTCCTTTGCTGCCAATATTTGGAACTGGGTTGCTTCCTTATTTGGGTGCAGGTGGAACTTGCCCTCTGAAGTAAAGCTGCTGTTCACTCTGGCTGCTTCAGGGAGATTGACAAAAAGAGGGAAGCTAATGTGGAAATGTATCAGAGCTGCTACCTTGTGGATATTATGGGAGGAGAGAAATGCTAGAATATTTTTAGAAAAGAAAAGAAGTCTTGCTGAAATCAAAGAATGCATATTGACAAGGATAATCTCGCGGTTAATATCTTCACATTTGTTGGCAGATTGCTCCTTTGATGACTTGAGGAGAAACTGGGCAGCGATGGCTTCTACAGTCTCCACCAAGAACAAATCACAAGTTGAATGGAAACCCCCACCCAATGGAGTGGTAAAATTGAATTGGTGGGTTTCTTAGAGACAAAGACAGCAATATGCTGTCTCAATTTTCAGGACCAGTGGGTGAAGGTGATTCTGTAAGGGCAGAGTTACTAGCAGTGGTACAAGGTATACAAATGGCTAGTCAAATTGGAGTGAACAATTTGTTAGTAGAAGGGGATTACAAGGTAATAGTGGGCTGGATGATAAGCATAAAACAGCTTGTTGATGCTATAGGGATCTGTTAAAGAAAGTTAAATGGATGACAAGAAATATGACTGTCAGGTTTCAGTGGGTTAGCAGATCAGCAAATGCAATGGCTGATTCTCTGGCCAAGCAAGGGGTGTCAAGGGGAGAACTGTTTTGGGCTACTTTGTAATTGTGTTTCAGGCTTGGGTGTTTAGTGTACATGGTCCAGTCCTCAGGGGAGGTAACATCTTGTGCCTCCTCCTAGGCTGATTGTATTTTCGTTATTTGAATTAATAAAACTACTCTCATTTATCAAAAAAAAAAAAAAGCAGAGTTAAAACAAGGTAGTGGAAACCGGAGATCAAGCAAGGCTTTTGGGTTTTTGGTGTTAAGACTTAGGCGGGGAAGAAATGAAAAGGAAATTGTCCTGGGATTTGGAGAAGAGATATCTGTTGAATGAAGAAAAGTCTAAAAGGAATTTTGAGTGGTGATTTTTGCCAATAGCCTAAGACTATAATTGGTTGGGTTCTACTAAAAGGGGTTGATGGTTCCTGTTTGGGTTGTGGGGATGGATTTGGACTTTGTTTCTTTTGTTTATTTGTAATTCATGAGAAATGATTTCTGTATTTAAAAAAAGGGTGAAGGGTTGTATTTTGGTGGGTCTTGGGGTGCTAAATCTGGGGGTGATATCTTGTCATCTGTTTGTTTCTTCTAATAAAAATTTTCTTTCTTTTTTTATTACCAAAGAAAAAGAAAAAACAAATCACTCTCATATTCCAGTTTCATACTGAAAAACCATGAACAAACATAGACATGCTTCCAATCGAAATAACTTTTAACTAGAAATGATCCTCAGCATCATCAAAATCTGATGCAATCTGGTCAGCATAGATCAATGTCCACATCACAGCATCCTAAGAAAGCAATTTTCAGCCTGAGCATGAAAAAAATGAAGTGAAAAAGTCTTCACTACAATCTCAAAATTCCATCTAATCTAGTGAACCCAAGTTTGGCAGATTCACAACTGTCCTTTGGATTAAAAAGGACAAATCTGAATCCCCTTAGCAGCTCATCTGCCTGCACCAATCAAATCTACAGAAACTGAATTTTTTTTTTTTTTAATTTCAAAGAATAAAATCCAAGAAAAATCCTTGACTTTTGCACACAAGTTGGAAATCATCACCAATAAAAGCTAAAAATCATTGGGATTTAGTTTTTCTGGTTACTTGGGAATGACCGACCAGTACCATGCTCATGCCATTTGTATGGTCGGTTGATGCCAGCAGGTGTAGAGTTAGGAAACTCAATAGAAGACCACAATCAATCTGCTTTAATGCCAAGTTGGAAGAGGCACCAATGTGAGGAGAACACAAATATGGGTCTTCTGACACTATTCAAACTTGTTCATACTCAATGGTAAAATAATGGTAAATTACAAAGAGTACCCTGTGCTACAACTCAATATTACTAGACCATAAAATAAAAAAAGTGTGAAATTTCCTTATGTCATGTTAAAACTTGGCTTAGCCCTCGTATATTTAATAGTTAACCTCATTTGATCATTTGCAGGTACATTGTTAAAGATGTTCTTGGCCATGGGACCTTTGGGCAGGTTGCTAAATGTTGGGTTCCAGACACCAACAGTTATGTTGCTGTTAAGATCATAAAAAACCAACCGGCATACTACCAGCAAGCACTAGTTGAAGTCTCCATTCTGACCACTGTAATGAAACTCTTTTAAATGTTATTCATCAAAAAAAAAAAGGAACTCTTTTAAATGGATTACTTGAAGCTAGATATCTTAGGAAACCTTTTTCACGAGCTAAATTGCTATGCCCTTTGCAGTTAAACAAGAAGTTTGACCCCGGAGATAAGAGCCACATAGTTCGGATCCTTGATTACTTTGTATACCAACGTCATCTCTGCATTTCCTTTGAACTGCTTGGTGCAAACCTGTAGGTTATTCAACAACTAGTTCAAATTTGAAATCCATTGATTGGGTTAATTGATTTATTTTATTCTGTTTTTACCAGTTAATGTTTTATATTGTTTATGATGAAAACTTGACATGATTTTTGTGGCAATACAGATATGAAGTCATCAAGATAAACCAGTTTAGGGGGTTGTCCCTGAACATTGTCCAGTTATTATCAAAACAGGTATTCTTTTTTTTTTCTTTGAACTCTGCTTATAAATGTAGTTGATGGAATATACAATTTAATGTTGGGTTCACACAAATACATGTCATTCCTTTAGTGCCCTTACCATGCATCTCTCTCTCTCTCTCTCTCTCTCTTCTCTATTTGTTTAGATTTTGCATGCGTTGGTTCTAATGAGAGATGCTGGGGTCATTCATTGTGATCTGAAGCCAGAAAACATTCTTCTATGTACAAGGTGAGCTAATTGTTATGGCAATTTTGGAGATTAAGATTTTGAGGGATGCATACCTTCTTCTTTAAACGTTAAATGTAGTCTTGGAATTAACAGTTTGAAGCCAGCAGAAATCAAAATTATTGATTTTGGATCCGCGTGTATGGAGGATCGTACAGTTTACTCGTACATTCAGGTTTACATTTGCTTACATAGTTTGTCATTATTTTAATGATGTGGTTGTTTTACAAACCTGTGGAAGTGTCACATCAGGGAATTCTCCATCTTTTGTTTGACTTCCTTGCCCTTTTGCTGCAGAGCCGTTACTACAGGTCTCCAGAAGTTCTTCTTGGGTATCAGTATCCTTATGGATGAAATGTCCAAATTTGCAGTTATAGAGGTCTATCTTTGTTAATTGAAAGTGAAAGGTGGACCATTTAAAGGCAAAGCATTTCACCTTGTAGAAACAATCTTCTTTTCCAGTCATTATAATACATTTTATTGTTTTAAGGGTATTTATATCTACCAATCAAAAAAGCATGTAACATCAGAGCTTCAAATTTTATTGATATATATTTATATGTTTATTCTTGATGACAACTTTTATAATCTATGTAGACATGTATATATGTAAGCGAGTATGTGTATGTGTATTGGAAAAATGATTTTCTTGTTGGATAATTAGTGAAGCTTGTTAGATGATTCCCACCTATTTCTGCCACATGGAGAGCTTGCATTGGCATCAAGCATATAGGGGATTCTCTGGATCCATCACATGGAGAATGGTACATGTATACTTTGGTACTTCTGTAACATGTTTATGCTATCTGGTCCTTCACTGATCTGTCAGATATACTACTGCCATTGATATGTGGTCTTTTGGCTGCATTGTTGCGGAGTTGTTCTTAGGGCTGCCTCTGTTTCCTGGAGCATCTGAATTTGATCTTCTAAGGAGAATGATTGAAATTCTTGGGTATATTCTGCTATATTCTGTTTGTAGGTGTGGTTAAGCAACTTATTTTTGGTAATTGATAGTAGGTTTAAATTTCCTTTCTTGATGTAACAAGAATTTGAACAAGATAGTCTGTTATTTTGACCTCTTCATTTAAATAATAATCAAAATATTTCAGTAATATTTATGGAATAAAAGAGAGACAAGATAATATTTGTTATATATCATATACAAGGCCTGTAGTTATGTACGAGTTTTCCATTTAACATACATGGTTTGCATGTTATGCATGATTATTGAATTTAATGGGTAAAACTATCTTACGTAGAAAAACATAGGCAACTTGATATTGTTGGTTGCTAACTGGTGTGATCCTTTTCAACTTTGTAGAGGGCAACCTCCTGATAATGTACTAAAGGAGGCAAAGAACACAAATAAGTTCTTTAAGCGTGTTGGGAGCATTTATCACTTTGAGAACATTGAGACCACCATGAGTGGTGAAAGTGCTTACCAAGCTTTGACTGAAAAGGAATATGAAGCTGTAAGTGTTCTTTTCAGTAAACAAAATAAATGGATTAAATACACAGTATACCGACTGGTTTGCTTCACATTCTACCTTTGTCTCTACAATTTTGGATATTGTATTGTTACAAAATTCTTTGTTATCCTAACCTTCTTTCCTTTGCTTCTGCCTTAACTGTTTAGAGGGAGTTGAAGAAACCATTAATAGGAAAAGAGTATTTTAATCATATGAAGCTCGAGGAAATTGTTACAAGCTACCCTTACAGAAGAAACTTGCCTCAAGAGGAGATTTCCAAAGGTTAGCCACTTCATTCTTTGCATGACTGGGTTGGACAATTAGTATCATTTTTCTAAGATTTGATAACTTCCTCATAAAGATCATTTTGCAGAAAGTCTAACTCGGTTAGCATTGATTGATTTCTTGAGAGGACTTGTTGAGTTTGACCCAGCAAAACGATGGTCACCTTTGCAGGTTATTGACTTATGTCAATTATTAGTATAGTTCTTCTAGTCCTTCTCTGTGGTTCTTGTTCTTCGATGTGGTAAGACATTCAAATCCAAGTTCCTTTCCTTGCAGGCTTCAAGGCATCCTTTCATCACAGGAGAACTATTTACATGCTCATATAAACCACCACAAGAGACCCCTCGCATGGTAAGTATATTACCTGTATTGAATTGTTAAAGAAGCCTATATCCTAGGCGATACCCCTAGTCTATTGTCTCCCTTCCACTTCTAAGTTCTAACCTTGCTAGCTTTGAGTGTCTGACTACCATCAGAAGCAATTTGAATATAAGAATCCAAGTCTATATACACACACACACACAAACACACACAATAAAGAGAAAGGACAATTGTGTCCCTCTCACAAAAGCAGAAACATAAGTTGCACATATGATAATAGTGTATATACAATGTGTGATACAACTGCACTTCCACCTCATCAATAATGAAATACATCATAAACACGTAATCAGCCGAGAGATTACCTAATGGCCTTCCTCCCCTAAGAGATGTACAACATCATATACATTTAGTGTTAGGAGCAGCATTGTCTAACTTACCCCACTATAGAATGAGCCCTAAGGAGCATGAGGAGCTCCAAAGACAAGTAATAGAGTTGTTGAAGAAGGGGCTGATCCGTGAGAGCTTAAGTCCATGTGCTGTACCAGCTTTGCTCACACTAAAGAAAGATGGTAGTTGGCGCATGTGTGTTGAAAGCCATGCTATTAGCAAGATTACAATTAAGTACAAGTTTCCCATACCTCGTCTTGATGACATGTTAGACACATTGGCTGGCTCACAAGTCTTTTCAAAGTAGATTTGAAGAGTGGGTACCATCAAATTCGTATCTAAGGGAATGATGAGTGAAAAACCACATTCAAGACTAAGGAAGGTCTTTATCGGCTGGTTATGCCATTTGGGTTGTCTAATGCTCCTAGTACCTTTATGAGGTTCATGAGCCAAGTTCTAAGGCCTTTTATGGGAAGTTCGTGGTAGTTTATTTTGATGACATATTCATCCACAACAAAGATCATGACAGCCACTTAGAACACTTAAGAGCAGTCTTGCAAGTCTTGAGACAAAATCAACTATATATAAATTTGAAGAAATGTAATTTTATGACGGATCAATTGGTGTTTTTGGGGTATGTTGTTTCAGCCAAAGGGATTGAAGTGGATGAAGAAATGATTCAAGCTATTTGAGAGTGGACAACATCCAAAACCTTAAATGAAATTCGTAGCTTCCATGGGCTAGCAACATTTTATCGTCGGTTTATAAAGAATTTCAGCATTATAGTGGCACCCATTATTGAGTGGTTAAAAGGAGGTGAGTTTACTTGGACTCCCGCGGCTGAGAAAAGCTTCCAAGAGCTAAAGATGAGGATGACCAAGGCTCTAGTACCGGCTTTACTTGATTCTAACAAGCTCTTTGAAGTTGAATGTGATGCATCCTGTTGTTGCCAAATATGAGGCCGAGGGAAACAAGGGAATTCCGCTGGTGTCGTAGGCCGATGGGTCCGACCTGTAAACAGGAGAAGAGTACACATCAGAGGCCCTGGTGTTATCCCAGGGGCAAAGACTCCAATGATCAAGTTAGGCAAGTGCTAAAGAGGGGTTGGACCAGGCTGGAGACGAGGGCTTAGAGCTTAGTCCTTAATAGCTAAGGATAATTCTCTTGGGATTCTAAATGCAAGAGAGTAAGTATCTTTACCTTGAGATGAGCACCCCGTTTTATAGCTGGCCTTGCTTTGGAGTGGTTGGAGGTAGTTGGTGATGTGCGACCAGGATTTAATCTAGCCGATGCCATGTGGCACGATCCGAGGCCTGCCAAGTATACCTTCATCAGCCAAGAAGGCCGTCCAGTTGCTTACTTTAGTGAGAAACTCAATTATACTAGTTGGTATTCCACTTATGATGTTGAGTTTTACCTTATCCAATGGGAGTTTGTGTTGTATTCAAACCATGAAGCATTGACACATCTTAACTCTCAGTAGAAGATAAAGGGAAAACATGCTAAATGGGCTGATTTTCTACAAGAATATCATTTTGTTTTGAAGCATAAGGTTGGACAGCAAAACCGGTTACCCGATGCTCTTAGTAGGAGAGTTCACTTGGTGACCACAATTTTACTAATGTTGTGGGATTCAGCTCCATCAAAGATCAATACCAAGATGACCCTTATTTTGGCCCTATTTGTAGAAGCTAAGCAACAAGTGACAAGGATATTCGAGCCATGTTTGTGTGGAATGATGGTTATTTATTCATGGGCAATAGGTTATGCATTCCATCAAGGTCTTTGAGGGCATTACTCATTGCTGATTTGCATTGCAAGGGACACTTTGGTTGCAAGAAGACACTTGAAATGGTTTCCAAAAGATACTTTTGGCCAAGGCTACAGAAGGATGTGTTTTACTATGTTGATAGGTGTCACAAGTGCCAAACATCTAAGGGGCAACATCAAAATACGGGTTTGTATCTTCCCTTACCCATACCAGAAGCATTATGGACTGATATTACTATGGATTTTGTGTTAGGGTTGCCAAGAATAGCTAGGGATAATGACTATATTTTTGTTGTGGTTGATCGTTTCTCTAAAATGGCCCATTTTATTGGTTGCCAAAAGACTTTTGATGCTTCTCATGTAGCTAACTTGTTTTTTAAAGTTGTTCGGTTGCATGGATTGCCAAGATCTAGCACATCAGATCATGATACAAGATTTCTTAGCCACTTTTGAAGAACTTAGGTGTAGATTCGAGCCGAGCTGAGCCGAATATCTAGCTATTCGAGCTCGGCTCAGTCATAAACTATCAGGCTCGAGCTTAATTTAAACTAGAGACTTGAGCTTGAGCTTGAGCTCGACTTGAGTCAAAAGCTCGGAAGTTTGAGCTTGGCTTGGCTGCCTCTGATTTTGGTCTCCCTCAGCTACTAAAGTGCTGAGCCAAGGTCTCCCTAGCATTTGAGGTGCCAAGCCGAGGTCTTCTCTAGTTGTCGAGGTGCCAAGATGAGCTCCCTTAGCTGCTGAAGTGTCGAGCCGAGACCTCTCTTAGTTGCCGAGGTGCCGAGCCGAGGCCTCTCTTAGTTGCCGAGGTGCCGAGTCAAGGTCTCCCTCAGTTGCCGAGGTGTCGAGTCGAAGTCTCCCTCAATAGCCGAGGTGCCAAGCCAAGGTCTCCCTCAATTGCCGAGGTGCCGAGCCGAGGTGACACCCTTTGTACATATAGACTTGATTAGGCTCGTGAGCCTGACAAGCCGAGCTTTATTAAACTTGAGCTTGGCTCAATTAACAAACAAACCTATATTATTGGGCTTGAGTTTGGCTTGAAGCTCAGTTTAGACCGAGCCTAGCTGAGCTTTTCATGAGATGAGCTTGAACAGCTTGTGAACAGCTCGGATCGTAGCCACACCCCTAGGAGAACTTTATGGAAGCATATGGGTACTACCCTACAATATAGTAGTACATTTCACCCACAAACAGATGGACAAATTGTAGTCGTTAATTGAAGCTTGGGCAACTTGTTGAGGAGCTTACTTGGAGATTACTTAAAGCAATAGGATCTTATCCTACCACAAGTTGAGTTTTCCTTCAATGATTCAGTTAGTAGATCTAAAGGGAAGACTCCTTTTGAGGTTGTGTATGGTTGGTCGCCTAAAGGTGGTGTTGATCTAGCTCCAATAATAGGGTTTTGGCGAGTGAGTGATGATGTCGAGGCCTTAGCTGAATCCATTCAAGAGATTCAAGAGAATGCGCGACAGAAGCTGAAAGAAAGCAACCAAAGGTAAAAAGAAGCTAAGGATAAGCATCGTCGGATGAAAGTTCCATGAGGGTGATCTAGTCATGGTTTGTTTGTAGCCTGAGAGGTCCTGTTGGAACTTACCATAAGTTGAAGCAGAAAAAGATTGGGCCATGTAAAGTGTTGAGACGGTTTGGTGACAATGCATATGAAATTGAGCTACAAGCTGATTTGTCCATTTCACCCATTTTTAATGTAGCAAACCTCTTTACCATGGGGATCTAGAACCAGTGACCAAGGTTGAGCAAAAACCATAGTTGTCAAGGCGTCGCCTAGGCGACTAGGCGCTCTTGGTTGGGCGCCTCACCCAAACGCCTTGACTTTTAGCAACTAGGCGCCCGCCTAGGCGACTAAGCACCCGCCTAGGCGACAAAAATGACAAGGCAGGTGCCTTTTATAATATCATTTATATTGCTATATCTTATTAATGTATGTGTTAATACATTTTATTATATGCTATATATATCAATTATACTTTGTTTTAATGTCTTACTATTGAAATTTAAAAGATCAAAGGGTTTTGAGAAGAGAAAAAGAAAGAAAGAAAGAGGAAAGAAAGAATAGAATAATAAAGTTATTTTTTCTATTCTCTCTCTCTCTCTAATTAAATAAAACAGAAATTCCATCCTTGTTTTTTTTTTTCTATTTTACTTTCCATCTTGAATATTTATCATATAAAGTTGATAACCATCTTTAGCTGCTAATTAATATGAATTTTCTCTATTAAATACTTATTATAGTAGTATTATTTTTGAAAATAATGAAATTAATATATGTAAAAGATTTTTATCTTTTAGATGTGATGATTTTCCATATTTTTAGAGGAAATTTAATGTTCTTAATAAAGAGAATTGCTATTTTTTCAATTAACATACATGCTGAATGGTATATAAAACTAGGAAACTAGCCAAAAGTCAGATTTTTATATTATAAAATTTTTATTGCCTAGGCGATGCCTAGACACCCGCCTAGGTGACTAGGCGCCCTAGTGTCGCCTAGAATCGCCTAGACGCCTTGAAAACTTTGGCAAGAACAAGCACAAAGGGCCAGCAATTCTAATGAGTTTGGACAAGTGGAAAGGTAAACCAACAATTGAGAACTCTTGGATTAGTGAAGAAGAGTTTATGAAGCTAGATGGAGACATGTGCAAGGCTGCTTAAATTGCTGCTCGCATGGGATCGAGCCCTTTTTAACCTAGCGGGAATGATGAGGCCAAAAAGAGAAAAAAAAAAGAGGAAAAAGGCCAATGTATTCTGTTTTGCATGTTTTTGTAGTAGGGCCCCAAATTGTTGTTTTTGGGTAGCTTTGTTGACAGTTTGGGTCCAGGGGTATTTTCGTCATTTTATAATTCAGATTCTTGTCAGGACCAATTGGGTGCACATCTGTTGCATTTTGGTCTCTTGGGTCTTTTTTGCAACAAAAGTTATCTTTTGGGGGGTTCATTGAAGTTAGTTTTGTTCTCAAGGAGTTGCTTGTGAGAGGGAAACATTCTAGGGGCTTATATGTAGATATTTTAATTTGCTTTTCCAGCAAGCCATTGGGTTTGATAAAAGAGGAGGAGGTTGTTTCTATAGGGGCCCTTTTTAGTTCTTTCTCCCTTGTTTGAGTTGTAGCTCAGCCCCAGATAGGGTTTTCAAGTATTGGGAGCTTGGGTTTTGAGGAGTCGACCCATTTTGGCACCTTCCAATCCCTCTATCACTGTGTATCCGTGTGGGAGGCCAGCTTGCTGCCATTGTTACAGTAGCGGAACTGTTCCAAGAGGAGTTTTACTTCAGGTTCAGGTCTGAAATCCCTAAAAATCCAACATGTTTTGTTGTTTTCAGCTTGGTATTTCTTGTGCTTATTGTCATATACTTGAAGTGCTGCATGCAATTTGTTTTTCTATCCACATCAGAAAAAGAGGAAGACATACCAGTCATATGTGCAATAGCTCTTGAGTCATCAATCCATGGGTTATCAGTGGAGAGGCAAGCATGTGCAGTACCTGACTTAGCATATGCATTGGAAGGATTACTAGAACCAGAGGATGTCCTATTCTTTTCCAAATACAACAAGAGGCCTTTCAATTTATCCATTAGATCAGAAGACTCCTGAGAGGAAGTCATAGGAATAGGTGGCTGAACATCATTACCAACTACAACCAAGTGTGCATTGCCCCTTCTTTCCTATCTTAAACTTTTCAGGCTTTAGGTGAGGATGAAGCTTCCAATATTTGTCCTTAGTATGTCTGGAGTTCTTGCCATATTCACAAATTACATCACCAGGCCTCTCAATGATTATAGATTTACTATTGCTTTGTTTGGGTTTAGAAGGCATGAAAGAAAAATGTTCAACCATGGGAGATGTCATTATGGCTTCTCTCCTGCTCTCCTCACCCTGGACTAGGGAGTAGGCAGCAACAAGAGAAACAATGTCTACACTCAGGATATGTTGTCGAGAAAAGTCAAATTCAAAGCTTAACCTCACCAAGAAATAAAAAATCCTGTTCTTTTCAACATATTTCCTGTATTGCTCCCCATCTTCTGGATCTTTCCACTCTAAGGCCTCCAAATGATCCATTTCTTCCCACGGGGACTATAAGGAGAAGTACATAGCTACGGTCCTGTCCCCTTGATGCAAACTACAGGTCTCCCTATACAGCAACATGAGAAACAATGTTTGCACTCAGGATATGTTGTCGAGTAAAGTCAAATTCAAAGTTTAACCCCACCAAGAAATCAAAAACCATGTTCTTCTCAACATATTTCCTGTACTACTCCCTATCTTCTAGATCTTTCCACTCTAAGGCTTCTAAATGATCCATTTCTTCCCACAATGACTACAAGGAGAAATACATAGCTATGGTCCTCTCCAATTGATGCAAACTACAGGCCTCCCTACGGAGCTAATAAATCCTAGTAGTGTTTTTGTCTTGAGAATAGGTAGTCTTAACCCTATCCCAAATATTCTTATGCAGTGGATAAGAACATGTAGTCACAGGCTATATGTGGCTGCATGGAGCAAGCCAGTCACGACATTGCCATTAGATTGTCTTGCTCCCATTTAGAAAACTTCGGGTCTTCTGATTTAGGCTTGATTTCTTTTCCAGTGATAAAGCCCAGCTTACCTCTTCCTCCAATGGTGAGCTTAGCAGACTGGGATCATTCTAGGAAGTTGGTTTCATCAAGTTTCACAGTGGTTATCATGCCATTGGAGGTATCCATGTTTCCTGGAAGCACTTGGGGAACCAAGTGAACATCCTTATAAGCTTCCATTTTTTAATTGGGAATAATTTTAAGAGTCGCAAAGATTTTTAATGCACCATCGGCACACAACAAGGCCAAGGGAAGAGCCAACACGACTAAGAAGCAAAAACAGCCCCAATAATAGATTGGGGGACAAATATTGAAACAAAAAAGCCCTGAAAAATTTCTAGGGTTCATAAAATTACAGGATCACATCTCGTCTTCCTAGAAATATAAAAAGAGCCAAATAAAATTGGCTTGAAGGAGAAACACTCCATTAAAGGTGCTGAAACGGCTTCAAACTCAAATCTGAATTTTCTGTGGATTTCCTTTTGGAAAAATCATAACAAACCACAGAAGTTTCACATGGAGGTCAAACCTATACCAAAAATCCCTAAATTCAGTGTGATTTGAACCATACTAGTTTCAAGGATGGTTTCCACCACTTGTATGGACTGCTGACGTTAGCAAGCTGCCTCTAGGGTAACGAACACCAGCAGAAGCCTACCCTGAATCCATATGTACTCTGATACCAAGTTGTTTAAGGTGAAGCCAAAATAAGAAGGAAAGAAGAAGAGAGTTATGAAAGTGTGTCTCGGGTTATTGTTCACACTGGAGACAAAGCCTTTATAATTTTGCTGAAAGTGAAAGATTGCCCTTACTTGGGTGCCCAAATACAAAGAGGAAATAAAAACCCAAAAAAGCACTTTCATCATATTTCATATTCTCTACAAATTTAAATGGAAATAGAAGCATGATCAGGAGATGACCGAAAAGGTAAAATGTGACTCTTGCTCAAACAGCATGAAATGCAATATTTATTAATGCTAATAAATGAGGTAACTTGAGAATGCAAACATCCAAAATGAAACAAGAACTCTAATATATCAACATAAGGGTGACTAAGCTGTCTATGCCATGTACGTCAAACATTATTACTATTAATGATTTCTAAATTGGGGTAATAGTAACCAAACAAAATATACTTGGTTAAAGAACTGGCAGCATGCTCAGTTTTGTTAGTTCTTTAGAATCTTTTCCATTTTAATTTAAATCCTGAAATTTTGTCTTTATTAATAATACAAATATCAGATAAGGTGTTTTTGGATATGTTAATAGCTTGTATGCTTAGTAATGTTTTTCTTTTGGTTGGTAACTGTCAAAACTTTATTGAAAACATGAACAATATGTACAGGTAGGTACAACGAAGATGTATAGCCTGTGTAACAATCTACACCCAAATGGAGTTATACAATGGATTCCCTAGGAATCTCCCCCCATTACAATTGAGATCTGCTAACCCCTTGCCTACCTAAAGCATCAGCCATGATGTTTGCACTTCTAGGCACCCATTGAAATGTAATCATCATTACTGTTGCCGGCTTACTTATTTCCTTCAACATATACCTGTATGTCAATGTTCCTTGTGTATGTTTTCTTATCCAGTCCACCACTACTCTGGAATCTCCCTCTACTATTATGTTCCTGTTTTGGAGTCTTTTCCTCAATTTTAACTCATGTAAGACTGCCATCAGATCTGCTCTTGTTGAGTCCCTAAACCCAATTGGCCCCGAATACAAAGCCATCACAGACCCATCTGCATGTCTGAAAACACCCCCAATACCTGAATTCCCAGGGTTATCAAGTATGCAACTACCAAAATTCATCTTGATTCAAGGAGACTCAGATGGTTGCCAAGGAATCCTTAATCTATCTATTGTGGAGGATGAACCACTACCACCTGCTAGTTCCTGCATCCTGCTATATCATCATATGAAACATCAGTGAAGTATCTCTGTGTTCTTATCCAATGGGCCTCCCTTATCGTAACAGTTTCCGTTTTGACTTCTGCACTCCATACAGAGTTCTTTATCCTCAAAAATACTCTTGTTCCTTTCTTCCCAAGTTGTCCACAAAATAGCTGTTCTTGTACATCTCCATGGAACCTTGCCCTTTTTCTTTGGTAGACAGAAGAATGAATTGCTGAACAAGCTTTTCAAATCAGCTGAGAGGAACCACATACAGGCAAACAAAGAGAAGAAAAATATCCCAAATAGCAGAGACAAAAGGAGAGGAGATTAGTAAGTGTCAAGGGTCTCCCAGTTTTCTCTACACAGAAAGCACATATTAGGAGATTCACCAGTTTGGTCCTTTCTTTTGCTAGTTGTCACGTGATGATCTTTTCCAGAATCACTTCCTAGCAGAAAGCCTTAATTTTGAAGGGTATAGGGCCACATGAAACAGCTTAACAGGGAAACCATGACTTAAAGCAGGATTGACAACAAAGCACTGAAAAAAGATGCAAACAAGAAAACCCTAAAAGCACAAAGCAGTCCAAACTCTGTGGTCTCTTCTTGACCTATCCAAAAGAAGACCATCCAAGGGTTGAATAAAGGTTCTAATATTTAAATACGTATGTTTAGTAATATTTAAATATGTAGAGGCTCTCATCTTTATGGGAGAGCTGAGCTCTGTTGTGTATTACTTTGCTACTCCCACTACCTTCTGCCTTCTCTGTAAACTAATGAGTTAAATGATGTGTTTTTTTTTTTTTTTCCTAATCCTGACTTTGGGTACTCGTTTTATCATGCATCAAAGAATACTTTTTTTTTCCTGAGTCTGAAATGTGGTTTACTGCGTTTTTTGGTTAATCAAGCATCAGATTGCTTACTTAACTATCTTTTTTCATAGTCTGTTGCCCAGAATGTTAACGTAGACCACCATCCAGGTGGTGGCCATTGGTTTGCTGCTGGTCTTTCCCCTCAGGTGAATTTGCTTTTCCTCTGTGGTCTTCAATAATATCTTTGAGATTGAGCATGTATTCAAAATAATTTCTGTTGCCATTTTCTTATATCAGGATTTTCCTTCCCATGTCTTCAATATTATCTTTGTTTCAGCTGTAGCATTTAATCATTATATTATCCTTTTGTGCAATAATTTTAGATTGATTTGGTTTACAGGTTACTAGTACGAACAGAGGTCCTCTACAGAGCAGCCAACATTTTCAGGTGACCTCATACTCTCATGCCAGTAGTTATGGCAGCTTAGGAAGCCATGGTAGCTATAATGACAATGCTGGATTTGGAAGCAGCTATGGAAGTTATGGTGATAATCGTAGTATGTATGCATATTATTCACCTGTTGGTCCATCTAGTATGAGCATCCATGCACAAGGTGGAGTGCCAATCCTTGGAGCTAGTCCTGATACTAGGCGAAGAACTTCTCAAATCTCTCATGGGAATGGTCTTGGTGTCAGTTCATCTGCAGGAAATTTTGTGCCAATGTCCCTTGGTGCTAGTCCTTCACAGTTCACTCCTCCAAGCTCCCACATTCAGGTTTCTGCTGGTTCTCCAAAGTATAGTCCAAGTTCTCCAGTGAGAAGCAGTGGTTTTCATGGTTCACCATTGAGCAAAATGACGGCAGTGTCCCAGTTTAATAGAAGAAGAAGTTGGGGATATCCTGGAAGTTCACAGTCTCAGGAGAGTGCATCATCTCCACACTCTCAAGGGTATCACACTGATGGTGCTAACTACAGTCACACTGACAGGAACTCTAGAGGACATGGTAATTCTCCTCAGTGTGTGCAGTCAAGTTTTAATCCACCAAATTGGAGACAACAAAGGGGATGCAATGGGGTCAACTCAGGAAATTCCTCAACCATTCAGAATGTTCAAGGATCTCTTTTGCAGAGCTCTAATATACCGTTCCAACCAGCCAAAGAAGCTGCTTTTGACAAGTCAGAAAACAATATGTCACTTCCTGATCCTGGTGATTGGGATCCCAATTATAGGTAAATATCAAAAGGCTTTTATCTTGTAACTTTAAGTTGGTATCTTCCATCTCCAGCTCAGCTTATAAATGATACTGAGGTTTCGATAATCTGTGTTAAAAAATGAAACAGAAAAGGAGATCATTGTATACTTAATTGATCATACTTCATTGGTTTAGACATGCACAATTTTATCTATTCTGGAAAGAACCTATTTTAAATGGTTTCTAGAAGGATACAATGTAAAGTATGAGGCTTGTTCACAGTATAAAATTGCAGTATAGCTAATGAGAGGGAGAACCAGTTTTAGTTCATGATATTTGTCAAAACAGATCAGAACATTAACTAAGGTTGTGCTTGGTACCATTTCCACTTCTACTTGCAACGTTTTGTGTTGGTCAATACAATTTTTTTGAGAAATTGTCTTGTCACATCATATCAGATAACCACTTCCACAAAAAAAAATATAGGCATTGGCATTTATAGTAGAAACACCAAATTTGACTTTTCCTGAAGAAGTAGCAATGGTACCTAATGTTGTATTGATAACTCAAAGCATTTGTGGTAGAAAAAAATATATTCTCGTAAAGTTTGTATTGACCAACCTAAAATGTTGCAAGTGCAGTGGCAATGATACCAGACACAGTTCTGGACACATAAATTGAACTACCCTTCCGTAAGTAAAATTAGAGTAGATGGACAGAACTGCTTTGTCAACTACAACAATACATTCTAGCTACTTTTAAAACATTATTCACATGTTTCTGAGTTCCCTCAAGCAGAAGCATATATTATCATACAACTTCAGCTTGTTACAAATGTAGTCCTATATATTATATGTACGTTATAGCAACAAAGCACTTGTCTAGGAAACTAGACTCCTCCCTAGGCAATAAGGTGCCCTCCTAGGTGAAAAAAATCTAGGTGAGCAGGGGTTTGGGTAGTGTAAGGAAGAGAAAACATTAGGTAAATGATTAGGAAAAGGAAACCAAATATATCATATTACAAGAAACAAAGTTGGCAGAATTTGATAGGAGATGGATTCTAAGTCTGTCGAAAGGTTTGGTTGAGCTATGGCACCTTCATGGGGGGGGGGGCTTTAGTAGGAATAGTGACCATGTGGAAGAGTTAAGTATAGAAAATCTGGAAAAATTGGTAGGGATATTTTTTATCTTAGTAAAGTTCAGAAAAGGAGAGGATGGGTATGAATGGGTATTGAAAAATGCTTATGGCCTTGGGTACAAAGGAAGATATGAAATGTGGGAAGAATCTATGATATTAGAAGGTTGTGGGAAAGGACCTTGGCGCCTGGGAAGAGATTTTAATGTTATGAGGTACACAGAAGAGACAAACAACCCTAGGCAACAAATAATCACTAGTATGGAGAAATTTAATCAACCCATTAATTAATGTGAACCAAAGGAGCCCCTTTACTTCAAGCTAACAAACCTCCAAAGTAATCCCATCTACTCCAAGATTGATAGATTCTTGTTTTTCTTAGATCAGAAGGAACATTGGGGAGGACTGGATTTTAGGTTTAAGAATATGATTTACATCTGACCATTGACCTATCACTTTTAGATTGAAGAGTGGGTGGTGGAGGCTCGACTCCTATAAGGTTTAAGAATATGTGGCCTTGTCACCCGAGTTTTATCCAATAAGGAATGGTGGGAAGAGTGCCAAGCCACAATTAAATGGAAAGGAATGAGGCTTCATAAGAAGTTATGAATGCTGAAAAGAAAAAAACAAGGAATCAAATTTGGTACATTATGGAGATTAGAAGAGAGGAAGGAAGAGTTCAAATTGAGAAGTTGAACAAGGAAACTCAAGGAGAGTATGTGGAAGAGGATAGAGAGTTGAGGAGGGGGTTGAATAGGTAGTTGAAAGATATTTTATATAAAAAAGAGATTTGTTGGAATAAAAAGTCAAGATACAGACAGATTAAGGAAAGTGATGCTAGCACAATTTTTTCATGTAGTGGCTAGCGGAAGGTGTAAGAACTTTGCATCCAATTTAGAGTTAGGAGTTATAACTAATTGACAGGAGGATATAACTAAGGCTTTTGTGGATCACTTTATATCTATTATTGGAGGCCTTTGAAAAAGAGGCTCATGGTGGAACTGTGGAAGTATTGGATTGGCCAAGCCTAAGTGGGAATTGAAGGAAATGTTAGAATGGAAGTTTGAGATAGAGGAATTAAAGGAAGTTGTTTTCTCTATGGATAGATTAAAGGTTCTGTGGCTAGATGGTTTTACAATGGCCTTCTATCAAGACAACTAGTATATCTTGAAGTTGGATCTAATGGATGTCTTTAGTGAATTCTTTGATAGGGGAATAATAAATTCAGGAGTAAATGACACTTTTTTGGACCAGATCCTCCAAAAACCTAAGATCTCTTAAAATTTTAGAACCATTATCTTGGTGGCTAGCTTATATAAGATCATTGCTAAGGTCTTGTTTTTGAGATTTAGAAAGGTACTTCCATCTACCACATTGAATCAAGGAGCCTTTTCGCAATATAGACAAATCACTGATCAAATCCTTGTAGCAAATGAATGTGTGGAAGAGATGAGAAGAACAAGAAAAAAGGAATGATTTGTAAGCTAGATTTAGAGAAAGCCTATGATCTAGTGGATTGGTCATTTCTACTGGAAGTACCAAGTAGATGTGGTTTTGGGTATAGATGGTGTAAGTGGATCTTGGGATGTATTCTAACATGTGATTACTTGGTCCTAGTGAATGGAATACTTGAGATTTTTTCCCAGCTTGTAGAGGGCTTAGACAAGGTGACCCCCTATCATAGTTTTCAAAGCATCTAGGCCATTTTGGGCGACACTGGGGTGCCTAGTTTCCTAGTTGCCTAGGCGGGCGCCTAAGCGGTAAAAGTTTTGTAATATAAAAAACTGACTTTTGACTAGTTTCCTAGCTTTATATACCATTCAGCATGTATATTAATTGAAAAAATAGAAATTCTCTTTATTAAAAGCATTAAATTTCCTCTAAAAATGTGGCAAATCATCACATCTAAAAGATAGAAATCTTTTACATGTATTAATTTCATTATTTTCAAAAATAATACCACTATAATAAGTATTTAATAGAGCAAATTCATACTAATTAGCAGCTAAAGAAGGTTATTAATTTTATATGATAAATATTCAAGATGGAAAGTAAAATAGAAAATGGAACAAGGATGGAGTTTCTGTTTTATTTAATTAGAGAGAGAATAGAAAAAAAGGAATTTTATTATTCTATTCTTTCTTTCCTCTTTCTTTTCCTTCTTTCCTTCTTTCTTTCTTTTTCTCTCCTCAAAACCCTTTGGTCTTTTAAATTTCAATAGTAAAGCATTAAAACAAAGTATATATATAGCATATAGTAAAATGTATTAACACATACATTAATAAGATACATCAAGATATATGATATTATAAAAGGTGCCCACCTTGTCATTTTTGTTGCCTAGAAGGGTGCCTAGTTGCTAAAAGTAAAGGTGTTTGGGCGAGGCGCCCAACCAAGGGTGCCTAGTCGCCTAGGTGACGCCTTGACAACTATCCCCTATCTCCATTTCTTTTTACCCTCGTAGCCGATGCGTTCAGTAAATTAATTTTAAGGGTAAATTGAATGCAATTGTTTGGGTTGGAGAGTTGGGAGATGGCCACTGATTTGCAATTTTTGGGTGACACTTTTGTTCTATGATGAAGAACAATGGGTTAAGTTTTGATAAGGGTTGCATGGTAGGAGTCAACATGGAGAGAAGAGAGATCGTAGCCTTTGTAGGATGCTAAGTTTCATCATGATCATTGAAATATCTAAGCCTTTCTCTAGGTGCTAATCCTAAGGCTGTGTTTGGTTGCAATGCAAATAAATTTGCACTGATGCAAAACCTTGGCAGTGCAAATGATTTGAGTGTAAATTCTGACCTATTTTTGTTTCAAATTTTAGCTTATTTTGTTTGATTGCAGTACAAATGAAGTAAATTAGGACATGAAGCAGAATAAAGTAAAATCCAAAACAAAATTTTGCATTTTTTACATTTGCACTCCCATGCATTTGTACTAGTGCAAATAAATTTGCATTGCAACCAAACACAGCCTAAGGATCATAGCTTTTGGACCCTAGTAGTAAAAAGGTTGTCCAAGAGATTGGTAATATGGAAGAAAGAATATGTCCCATTGGGAGTTAGGATTCCTATAATCAAGTCAACATTAGCCAATCTCTTGGTGTACTACATATGTGTTTAGGATCCCAAATAGGGTGGCAAAGAGTGAAAAAATAATGAGGAATTTCCTATGGGAACCTAGGGAAGAGAGAAAAGACCATCTAATTAATTAAGAAGTAGTGTGCAGAAGCAAAAGACTAAGAGGTTTAGGAGAGGTTGTATGGGATTTAGAAACTTGGCATTGCTTGGAAAATGGTTGTGGAGGCTACTTGTGGATAGGGATAAACTATGCCATAAGGTGGTAGTAAGCATTCATGGGCTGATGGACAATGGATGGGCCTGCTAGGGATACTTGGGCTTCTCCATAGACCATGATAGGCTATGCATACCATTTTATCATGTGTTCTCCCTTGTATCAAGTATGATCTTTTGGAAATTATGCAGACATGAATGGATGGGATAATCTCCATTAAATGACAAATTTCCTTCCTTAGCGTGCACTATCTTCCTTTAAAGGGGAATCTATTTCAAAGTTTTCTGAGCCCATTTGCTTCAAAAAATGGTTTTGATTATGATTTGGGTTTCAGGTGGGATATTAGACACACTGAGATTCCAGACGTATTAAGACTCTTCAAATGACCCTTCTAAGTTTGATTATTGAATCTGGACTCCTTCCCCTTCAAATTCTTTCTCTTGTGCTTTCTTCTTCGAGGTCTTGTCCTAGTCTCCTGTCCCCCTGTAGCCTTCTCCTGTAAGAGAGGTTTGGTGTAGACCGATTCCTCCTATAGTTGGTGCTCTCATCTGGGAGTTTTTCATGAGAAAATTAACACTTGTTACTTGCTTCAAAAAAAAGGAAACCCAAGTGTTGTTTATCCCCCTTGTGGTGTATACTTTGCAAAGAAAATGGTGAGACCTCCTATCACTTGCTAATATCCCTTTCATTTGCTACTTGCATTTGGAATTGGTTTCTCTTTATGGGTACAGGTGGATGCATCCTTTCTGCATGCCAAATTTATTTGCTTCTACAACTATCATTTGGCAAAAGAAGAGGGGAAGGGTTATGCGGAGATGCAGTAAGGCTGCAATCATTTGGTCAGTATGGAAAGAAAGAAATGTGCAAATTTTCATAAGGAAAGAAGTATAGAAGCAATAATTGAATGCATCACTATTAGGGGGCTCATTGGGTAAAATCCTTTGAGAGTTCCCTTCTCTTAATAGAAGACATCATCAGAAAATGGAAGGAGGTGGTGGGGACTTACTTATGAAAAATGTTGATGTACAGAAGTTAGGGCTCTCCCAGATAAATGATTCATAGGCTTAATTTTGACAGAGGAAGCATGGGAAACTCACGGTCATCAGAGATGGGATGTATTTTCAGGAATGAGGAAGGCCATACAGTGGCTCTGTTGACTGATAGGCTTAGGAGACTCTCCAAGGGATGAGATCATGATTATCATGGAAGGTTTGCAAAGGGCAATGATGGACACATTAATTATTGAAGGAGATTAAAAAATGGTAATTGAGTGGTTGTAGAATGGAGAGGCATCTCTATGGTCTTACAATGAAATAGAAAAATTCATATGACTGACTAGAGATATGGAAGTGAGATATCAATGGTACTGTTGTCAAGGGTGTTTTTGTGTATGTTCATGGCACTAGGGGTTTTTCTGTGATTAGTCTTATTTCGAGGGACTACTCTGATTATTATTATTGTTAATATATTAGGGTGAAGTGGGTGCAGCCACTAACCCAGTTCGACTTCTATTTTCTCTTCTTCTTCCTTCCTCTCCTCTCTTGATTATTCCATAACTGGTTACATGGTATTAGAGCAATAATCTGTCATAGAATAATCAAGCTTTTGTCTTCTTCTCAGTCTGTATTCTACACCCAGTCACCCACTGGCTCGAATAAGTTAGAAAGCACACATGCAGCCTCCTGTTCTGATTGGCACATTCAAAGGTTACTCCTTTTCTGTTTCTTGGTCCTCTTGGTCGTAGGACCAAGAATTCTCTCTGTTTCTGGGCTGATGCTTGTGTAGCTGAAGCATGTAAGAGAGCTACAGAAGATACAAAGTGTTTTCCTTACTTAGTTTTGGGTCGGACTGTGTTTAAAGGGTGGTTGATGGCTGGTATGCCCAAGAAAGGTACTAGTATTTTACTGGAAGGTGTTTTTTGGTAGAAGGAAGTTTTTGTTAGTGATCAACTTGAAGTTTTCTTGTTGGCCAAGTCCAACTGAAGTGCAGCAACCATTGTCTAACTCTCACAAGGCAAATCTTAATGCCAAGTCACCCTTTAGGTACTTCGGAACTGTCATCTTGTGATATTGATCTTCCGATTGCTCTTTGTAAGGGTGTATGGGCGTGTACCAAGCACCCTATTGTTCATTTTTCTTCCACTGCTCATTTGCCTCCTAAGTATCGTGTTTTTATTTCTTTTATTTGTAGTGTGCCTATTCCTAAGTGTGTTACAGAGGCATTGGAATTACCTAAATGGAAAAATGCTATGTGTGAGGAAATTTCTGCCCTTCATAAAATCACACGTGGGACCTTGTTGACCTTCCAAAAGGAAAGAAACCTGTTGGTTGTAAGTGGGTGTTTACAGTAAATCATCATGCTGATGGGTCTATTGAGAGGTATAAGGAGAGACTAGTTGCTAAAGGGTTCTCTTAGACACATGGTGTGGCCTATAATGAAACTTTTGCACCTGTTGTGAAGAAAAGGTGGGCTGTTTGCTATTTTGATTGTGTATGTGGATGATATTATAATCACAGAAGCTAGGAGGAAGAGATTCAAGAACTGAAGAATTTCCTAGCTTCACAATTTGAAGCAAGGTTCAAAATATCGATATAGCTCGATACGCTGGTAGGGTGTATTGGACTGTATTGGGGGCTCGCTCCCCTTTTTTTAGTTTTTTTTTAAACTTGGTTCAGAGGGGTTGGTTTAAGGCCTGTCTACCCCCCGAACCGGATTATACCCCGAAACACCCTCTGTAGGGGTGTATCGGGAATCCCCTGATACGATACGTATTGGCCGATACAACCTGATATGTATCGAAATTTCAAACCTTGGTTTGAAGTTAAAGATTTCGGTCCTTTGAAATATTTTCTTGGCATTGAAGTTGCTTGATCTGACAAGGGTATCTTTATCTCCCAACGGAAGTATATTCTTGATCTGTTGACTCTCCCATGGATCCAAGTCATAAACTTGGAAGTTGTGAGGAGATAGTTTCAGATGTTCATCAATATCAAACTCATTGGAAGGTTGTTATTATCTTTCCATGACAAGTGTTCTGAATCGGTATATGCACTCACCTAAACCTGCTCATTTCAAGGCTGCTCAGAGTTCTAGCCTATCTAAAAAGACACCTGGGTAGGGGTCTCCTCTTCACTAAACATGGTCATATGATGGTGGAAAGATACACAGATGCTAACTGGGCTGGCTCTATTGATGATAGGAGATCTACTACTGGTTACTGTACCTTTGTGGGAGGAAATCTTATCACTTGGAGAAGTAAGAAACAGTTTGTAGTGGCAAAGTGCAGAAGCCGAGTATAGAGATATGTCTCAGGGTATTGTTGAATTGTTATGGTTAAAAAACCTCCTTACCGAGCTAGGTATGTGGAAGTCAGATGCTATGTCATTGTACTGTGATAACAAGGCTGGCTATTAGTATTGCTCATAACTTGGTTCTCCATGAGCGAACCAAGCACATTGAAATTGACAAGCACTTTGTTTGGGAAAAAGTGGAAAGGGTGAAATTTGTATACTGTTTGTTGAATCAAGAGATCAAGTGGCTGATGTATTTACAAAAGGATTGAATTCCATGCACCATGAAGAGCTATGTATCAAGTTGGGTATGCATGATATCTACAACCCAACTTGAGGGGAAGTGTTGTCAAGGGTGTTTTTTGAATATGTTCATGGCGCTAGGGGTTTTTCTGTAATTAGACTTATTTTGAGGGACTACTCTTTAATTATTATTAGTTAATATATATGGTGAAGTGGGTGCAGCCACTAACGTAGTTCAACTTCTTCTATTTTTTTCTCTTCTTCTTCCTTCCTCTCTTCTCTCTTGATTATTCCATGACTGATTACAAGTACAAAGGGCAACAAACAAAATGGCTGATGCCTTAGCTAAACAAGGGGTGGGGTGAGATCAAATTTTCTACGCACAGTTGTAAGGAAAAGAGTAGCGAGGAAATAAAACTTTTTTCTCTCTGGTGGGTGAATGTATATTTTGTACACTAAAATTTACTATTTTGGTTATAGTTCAATAAAAAAATATCTACGTGGGTGCTTGGTCTAATTTCTAATATTATTACTATGGTACATCTTACTAATATGTGTATTAATGCAATTTATTATATAATATATGTTTATATTTCATTTTGAAGTTTCACTATCGAAACTTAAAAAATCCAAGGATTTTTGAGAAGAGAAAAAGAAAGAAGGGAAGGATAAAGATATTTCTTTTTCATTTAATTTTTCTATTCTCTCTCTTACACATTAAATAAAACAATGGTTCAACTTTTGTTCTTTTTTCTCTTTGATTTTCTATTTTAAATTTCTAGAATATAAAATTGTATTCTTATTTAGTTGCTAACTTCATATGAAATTGCTCTATTTAAATATTTATTTTATTAGTATTAATTCTTGAAAACATTAAAATTTGTTATTTGTTTGCACCAATATTTTAAAATATAGAGGTGTGATGTGAGTCATTCTACCATCCTAAGGCAGGAGTTATAAACCAGAATACAAGAGGCATGAGCCTCCCAAGTCAATTAATAATTAATTAAAATAAGATAAAATACATGAAAAAAAAGTAGTAAATATCCCATAAAAAAAAGAAAAATTATGAGAAATTAAAAAACATCATAATTGTGATTTCTAATAATAAAGCCATCACATTTAAATATAGAATTAAAGTATCATCGTCTAATTTAGTGTCATCAACCATCAATATATTATTTACAAAGTTGGGAGAGATTGTATTGGGTACAGTTATGACATATTCTCCTATAAAGTCAGGTGGTTTGTCGCCCAAAATTGGGTTGTCCAACACACACACACATATGTATGTATGTATGACACTTCAATAAACAGGTGGATTGCCAAAAAGAACATAAGGGAAATCTCACTGAAACCCACCCCAGAAATTTTTACTTCACCATACATTCACAAGAATTTAAAACTTCCAACATCCCCACTTATCACACCATACCCCCTTCGTATTGGCTTCAATTCCCCCATTCCCATTGTCACTGTTCCCAACTGTATGATGAAGTAAAAAATTGTGAGGTGGGGGTAAATGAGGATTCCCCAAGAACATAAACAAGTATTTCATCTCATGTTCAAATGAATGTAATGCATTAATCGAAATCAAAGCTATGGTCCTCCCACTTCTACATATAACATTTATTATAATATTACAATAAACAAATTTGGAGTGTTTCTATCCTCTGTTTCATGTTAATATGTTAATGGGAACATGATAAAATAGTTCCTCCACTTTTATTATTTTATTATAGAAAATTTACTAAAGTAAAAGCATTTGAGGCATCTTGTATGCTATTGGAGGCATGTGCCTCTATATTGGAGGTGTATGCCTCAAACATCTCTATGCCTCCACTGTACTCATCCAGGCATTTTCTTAGCACCTCACCTCCATGCATATCCCTCCAACACATTTTAAAACACTGGTTTATATGTATTACGATCTCATGTTGTCATTATTCATATATAAATAAATCATAAATCTATTTAACTGAAGGTGGGCCTTAGGCTCAATGGTTGGGTTGCTCCATTGCAATCTGGTTGACCAGGGTTCAAATCTTGGAAACTGCCCCTCTGTATGTGCAGGGGTGAAGTTGTGTACATCTGTCTCTCCCCAGAGCCCACATTGGCAGGAGTGTTGTGCACTGGGCTGCTCTTTATAAATCTAATTAACTCGTGTGTGTTTGTATGCTTATTAGCATCCAAAATTTCATCTTTGCTGAGTCACCGGATACTCTTGGATAGGTACCAAGAAATTGTGTTGGGTTCTACATATGTTCAGGCCTTTTGTTTAACCAAAACCTGTAATTAACTTGTGTTTGTTTGTTGTTGGATCCTCTCTCCATCAGTGATGAACTTCTTTTGCAAGAGGATGGCTCTGATTTAAGCTCTGTAACATCTGAGTTCAGCAATGGATTGCACCTTTGTCATGCTTCAGATTCTGCAGTTCCAATGACTGGAGTTGGAAGATTCAGCCACAATCCTAACCAGGCGCAGACAAGCTCAAGCTTGTCTATCCAAAGGTAACTGTGTCATCCTCGTCTTTATTCTGGCTCTTGAAGGTGCCTCTCACCCAAATTTATACATTTAATATTGCTTTTAACAAATAGTTGCATATATGTTGCTTACCTGCATGTTGTGTAAAATATTCAAATACTGAATGTAACACTGTATCAACTTGCAGTAGATTAGAAGTTCTCAATTTTGTCAATTTCTGAGTAGAGTTCATTTTTTTCTAGTGTATATTCATGCTTTTCTGCAATGCATACAGAACAAATGGACCTGTCCGATCATATTCACATGTAGAAATGGGAAGCCCACTTTCAGCCCATGATATGTATGCTGGGTACCCACGTGCATTATCAAAGCCTTCACATCTCATGTCTCATTTCTCCTTAAACCATCCAAGTAGATTGGGGCAGCAACCTGCCCAGCGATTGAACCCTGGGCACTCAACATTTGCTCACGGCACCGAGTGGGGTCATCCTAAGGTTCAGGCCCCTCTACCCAACTGTAACACAGGGACTTCAAACTCTCCTAGCAATAGCACATTTACCGATGGGATGAATTGGGGTAAGAACTCTTACCCTTTAACTCCCATACTAGGAATTTTAATTATAGAGTTTATTGTTCTTTGAGATTTTTTTAATCTTCACTTTTTTTTTTTTAATTTTTGTGAGCATGGACTTCTTATGCCATTTTGGATGATACCGACTTCTATTGTAGGACGGAGGGCTCTGCATCCCATCACCACAATTCCACCATTGTCCTATGCAAGAAAGGAGTATGGAAGAATTACTTGATGTGGAAAATCAGTTCCCTTCCTAGTATGAATAATGAATATCGTTTTGGCAGGGAAATCTGTATTTGCTGGTTCCAGTTGCATTGTCAGCTTGTGCTATCAATGCAAATCTTCTTTTGGATCATTGTGGTTCATTGTGTTTTCATAATTATAATTTATGATTTATAAGGCATCCATATCTTGTTGGAATTTCAGTTGTGGTTGGTGTACATCCAATTAATTCTTCAAGGGCCTTAGCCACCACAGTGCCAGATTTGTACTCAAAGTTCTATATTAATTTTTTGCGTGACCTTCTTCTTTCTCAACGAAATGCGGTGTATCTAACATTTTCACCAAGTCCCTGCGGCTGGACAGAAATTTTTATTGGTTTCAGGTTCAATGCCAAGTGGTAAGGGCTATGTGCCAAGTATTGCACCAACAAATTCATATTGCTTGGCTGTTGGAAGTTGTCGTGCCAATGAAGGTTTTGGATGCACGTTTTGTTGAATTTTGACTGCAGATCTCCAGGTTCCCTGGTTTATTTTCTTCACTGGACCAGCCTACTTTGTGATGGAGTTGGGTCTTCTATATCCTTTGGCTAAGCATAGGGCTTTGAGTTTGAAAATGAAGCTTATTATTGGACCGTCAAATCATTTCCTTCTCACTAAGCTCGATGTAGCTCTGCTTCAATTGCACTATTTATAAAAGTTATGATTTGTTCCATTAGAGTATTGAGCACCTTGAGTTTATCACTTTTTTAGATGTATATGTTTGAACGGGGGTATGAATGAATTTATATATGTGCAGCGGGACTTTTATCATCTTCTATGGGAATGTAGTGCGGAAGACACTGTTTGCACTTTGCAGTGCGTTTCATTTGCACTGGTGTAAATGTGTAAGAGTGCAAATAGGATGAGTGTAAACTCTGGTTACCATGATTTTTCAGTATTTCTCTTAAATTTATCGTAAGTTTTCAAAACGTCCAGTAACCCCATGTCAGTAAGCTTTTATTTTTCAAAACTCACCAATCCGTAACATTATCGATAATGTTCATCAGCAGAAATTGTCCATGTCGGCATAAATGCAATTTTCATAACCAAAATACCCCTAAATGCAAGGTTCAAAATATCGATACGCCTGATATGCTGGTAGGGGCGTATCGGGTGTTTTGATACCTTTTTATTTACTTTTTTTTCAAAATCGGTTCAGGGGGATCAGTTTAAGACTCCACCCCCTGAATTGGTCAGACCCCCGATACACTCACTATAGGGGAGTATTGGAGGGGTCCCAGGGTTGATATGGGCCAATACTTCGAACTTTGCCTGTTTATGGGTAATTAATGTTCATCGTCCCAAATAGCAATCAGCGATCTTCCCCTTTCTCTCTCTCCCTATGATGTAGTCTCCACACCTTATATAAGAGAATTGAGGTAAGAGAATGGTGATGCAAATTTTGCATCAATTTCTGGGATAAAGAATTTTACTTTGCTAAGTGAGTGCAAATAAGACAAGGCAGAAATATTGTATTAGATAAGCATCCAATTATGAACAAATGCCGAAACAGGAGCAAAATTTTGTTATGTTTGGTACCATTGCCATTTCTATTTGCAACCTTTTGTGTTGTTCAATACAAATTTTTGATAAATTGTCTTGATACCATCAAATAATCATTTATACTAAGGGGAAATTCTGTTTTTATTGGATTTTGAGGGGAAAAAGTTGGTCAATGGGATTTTAGTTCCCATTAACCAAGAATCCCATATTCTTTTTTCAAATTTATGTGACGACCAGGAAAAGTTTATTTTCTTGGGTCTCATCTCCTAGGTGGATAAATTAACTTTCCTACCTATGGGGAAAGTTGCCAATACTTAAATGGGATAAAAAACCCTTTTTAATAATAAATTTTTATGACTAAAATGTCATTGTTTTATTTACATGAGAAATAAAAGAATATGGTTAAGTGCACTTATCCGGATAAATGTTAAACGGTTCATAAAAAAATATAAACATTAAATTAGGTATTAACATTTATAACAGAAACACCAAATTTGCTGTTCTGTGAAGAATCAACAATAGTACCGAGAACGTTGCTAGTATTGGTGGCAATAGACCAAACACAAGCTTTGCATCCACTTTGGATTTACACTGCAAATGGAGCAGAAAAAATCTATATTGGGTTGCCAATTAATTGAGCATTTTTTCTGATGGGTGATCTGGCTTGCATTAATTGAGCGTGACAGCATGTATGATGATTCGTGATGGCACAAAACGAAGCAAAAACAAGATGATGAGAAGATAACACCACACAAGTTAACGTGGTTCGGCCTTTGGCCTACGTCCACGGAGGAGAAGGTAGAAATCCACTAAATAAAAGTTGGAATACAGAGTTAAATAACATCTCAAAGCCAAAAAAAAAAGATCTGTGTTGTAGAGACAAAGTAAATCCACTGGACCACTGCAAAAAAAACTACATAATAGACCCATTATACAAAGCGGATTGGAATCAACCACAAACCTTAATGAAAATTTCCATTTGAGTTCTTCCCCACAAGCTTTGGGTTGAATCTTGAAGCAGGCTACAAACTGGAATTCAAGTCACAACTCAACAAAAAAAGTAGATTAAGCTGGTTTAGCTGACGATAGGAAGTTCACATCTAGTAGAAAGCAAGAAATGATTAACTATTCAATCTAATGCAAAAGAGTATAGCATTGTAACACATGGGGTACAGTGTAAGGGTTGTTAAAAGACTTTGTATTAGGGGATGACTAACGGGGAATCTAACCTATAGTTTTAGTCAACACAAATGATATATTTGGGTCGGTTGCTGAGGCAAAACCTCCTATGGACTATGCTTGGGACATTTTGTAAGATTTTTTTTAGCAGATGTTAATGAAGTAGACAATTACCAATCAAAATAATTGCTATCCAAGAAGATAGACAAGCCAATTCACATGGGAATAAGGAAATAACATAAGAACACTTCCTTTTCGATTCAACTTCTTTATCTTTTTTAAGCCTAAACTAAACCTACTCCTCTAAAGTAAACTGTAGTCACAAAAGATGAAATAAGGATATGGATAAAGCAACTTGGCATTTTCGTTGATTGATAATGAACTTCAATACAACCTGGTGATGAAAGTTTGCCCAGATCATCTAAAAATTTGATAAACATACTGAGATAGTATAGAGAAATCCTCAATTATCACACAGGACATAAATAGGAATCTGAATTGCCACAAGAACTCACTTATTCATTATATCCATGTATAGTTTAAATCAAACTTCTGAATCCTGAAAATGTACAACAGAATTTGTCATATATCTATCCCCACGTAAAAGGAATAAAGCATCAATAAATTCAGAAAGTGACATCGAAACCAAGACAAAACACTGATTAAAAGTTTATTAAATCAGATAAGAATCCAATGAGTAGTCTAATGCAAACCCAACCATGATCTTGGCTCTGATACAATCTAATGCAAAGAAACTATGACCTTAAAATAAACAGGACTCCCAAAAACCAACAAAATAGGGATCAAACTCAGACAAAATGGAGGGCCAGCAAAGTCGATACCTTCAAGGATTTTTTGTAACCGCAAAATTTACTCCCGGTGGAGGGGCCACCTAAAATTTTACTAAAATCATAGAAGAAACCAAATGAGGGGATGTAAAAGCCTTACCCCAGGCGTATGTCAGCTCATATGCATGTCTGACAAACCACAAGAACCAATTAATAAACTCTGATACAAGGAAACTATAGTACCTTCTAGGATTTTTATTTAACTTAAAAAAGCAATAGTTGGCAGACACATTAAATTGGTTTCACAATAATAGAGAGGCTTAAAAAAAGGTATGAAAATTGGGTATAATTATATAATTATATCAATAATAGGCAAAGATGATCATTGATGGAACAAACATCAAACTCAAATTCAACCTCCCTCCAATAAAAACTGTAACCACAGATGTTAACCAGCAGACATGAACAATGCAGAAACTCAATATCCAATCGCCAAACAAAAATAAATGATAGAGATTGGTTGAAATTAAATCTGCTAAAATTAGCAAAAGGCAAATTGTACCAAGAAAAAACAACTAAGAACCTCCCAACAAACCAACACACTTTCTACCAAATTTGCCCAGTCCACCTGAAAACTTGATAAATGGATTAAAAAACCACTCAATCATGTATAAAACAAGACTAAGAAACTCAATAGCACCATGAAAATCCCCTATGGATTAGTTATCACTATCTGGATCATATCAGCCTTCTGAACCTGAAAATTAACAATAGAACCTGCAATTTGTCTGATAGGATTAAGGAGTGGAAAAATTCCGGAAAGAAAAAAGTCTCAACATTTGCTTGGCAATCATTATACAAGAGAATAATCCAAACTAAATGTATTGGGGAAACACTTACATCTCAGAACCCTCAAAAGCCAAGCACTGACTCATCAGATCTACAAAGCAATAATCAATCCACTGCTAATCAAAATGAGAAGAGAAATATCAGCACTCTCAAAAGTAAAAGACCATGTACCATTTCATTGTTTCTGTAGAGCAATAATAATTTTCTGCTTCCAATCAAAAAGGAAAGAGAAACTCTTGAATTCGAAACCAACAAAAGACAGGTCAAACCCACAGTTGAGGGGTTGCAAGCCACTGCCTTATAGAATTTTGTTGCAATTGGAATATTGAGATTAGGTAGTGAAACTGACTGGCAGATGAATAGGCTGTGGATGACTGGATTGACAACTGAGATTAGATAGCCACATCACATTTCATCCCATATAAGAACTTCTATTGTACCTGGATAATGTGCAACAGTGAGGCTTAAGTTGCTTCAAAGTGGCTGTCAGGATAGAGGTGATACAAGATACTTCCTCCAATAAAGTATGCATCTAGAGGAGCTTTTCTATGACTACTTTGATATACTTTATATGCCATAATAGCTAAATTATCCTCAATAACAATAAATTTGTATTAATTCAGAACAACTCCATATCCAGAAGCTTACAAGAAAACCGTACAATAAGCATGAAGCTCACAATTCAATGAATCTGTTAGTATTAACTCAGATTTACATTAGTGCCTGGACCAAGAATCCCCCATAAAAGTCGTTACCTAGTCAAATCAGTCTTGAGCCAAAAGATCAGATATTGAGGTAGATGATCAAGGTGTCCATTTGAACAAGCAGTTCAGATTAGATGGCAATGCAATGGATTCTTTGATCATCTGTCGAAGCATTCCAGGTACCCACATTTTTTTCCTCTAGCCAGCTCAAAACCACCTTACGGTCCCCTTATTCATCAGATTGGACCATCCTAGTGATTAGGCTAATTTGACAACCATGTCATCAGTAAAAATCCATAAAAAGCTTGAAATAGTGATAACCTACCTGAAAATTTGATGAATAAGAGGCTGCACAGAACCATACAAAGATGACAATAACAATTTAATTAGATATCTGCATAGCCGTAAAAAAACTCTTCTCCAATATCACTATCTATATTAGTCTTTTTTTTGCTCAATGGCTCAAGTAAACCTTCTGCATCCTACATAATCTACAACAGACCTACTATAACCTACTGAGTAAGTTAACAGACTGAGGTACCATATGGAAATTCTGAATTATTATGCATAAAACTTAAATAGAATCTGAAAGCCACAAAAACCCACTTATGCATCGATCATCTATATAGCCATGTCCAGATCAAATCAACCTTCTGAATAAGTTCAGGAATAAACCAAAGATACAACTAGAGGGCACAGACGAGCAGACACTCAGATAATATCCAATCTTTACCACCCACTTTACTGCAGATATAAATAAATGACTGTGATTGCTTGAAATTAAATCCGCTCTAATTGGTAAAAAATACTCCAAAAACTCTAAAAAACCTGAAATGTATTGTACCCAATAAAAAAACCCAGTCCACCTAAAAAATCAACTAATATATTTAGACTATGTTTGGTTTGAAGGAAAAGGTAGGGAAAGGAAGGCAAAGGAAGGGAAACCTTTACAAATCTTGTATAGGTTTCCCTGCATTTCCCTTCCATTCCCTACTCTTTCCTTCAAACCAAACAGCTATGTAGTTCTCAACCATCATGCATAAAATTTAAATAGAAATCTGAACAGCCATGAGAATCACCTAATGAATTCGGCATATATAAGCCATGTCAAGTCCAAATCAACGTGTCGAATCCCAATTACAATACAAGAACCTGTAGTTTGTCTATATAAACCAGAAAATTCATCCAAAAATCTCAGTCAATAACAAGCAAGCAACTCAAAAATCCAAAACTGATGTTAAAACTGCTCAATCCGAGTGAAATCATAAGAAATATCAAAACTAAATGTCAAATAAGAAAAGAATCCTAACTGAAAGTCTATCATATCTCACAATCTTCAAAAACCATGTACAACTCCATAGATGTGTAGTGCAGTAATCATTCACTGCTAATTAAAACAAAAGAGAACATGTTTTGATGATGACACAAGGCAAAAAAATGATTCATCTATATCAACACTCTCAATAACCATGAACCAACTCACCAACTAAAGACAAGTGAAACCAACAAAAGAGGATCTGAAAACCATTGCCTTCTAGGATTCCGATGCATTGGACTATTGAGATCTGATGGTGAAATAGACCATAAGTGAACAGGCACACAAGTGAAACCCACAGTAGAGGAGCTGCAAACCATTGTCTTCTAGGATTTATATGCATTGGACTGTTGAGATCAGATAGTGAGACTGACCATAAGTGAACAGGCTGTGGAAGGAAGACTAGGTTGATTAAGTGGTGCAATTGATCAGACAGCCACATCATATTTCATCACATACAAGAACTTCCATTGCAATTGGACAGCATGCAACAATGATGGAGGGCTGCAATACTTCTCTGATAACATGTGGAGCTATAGATTTTCCATGACTATTTTGACTAACTTTATATCCTATAACAACTATATTGTCCTTGATGAAAAATACCAATCATGATAGTAAAATCTTGGGCTGACAAGCATGAGAATGCATGTTTCACGTCTGTGATAAGCCACCTCATGCCAAAAAAGAAACGTAACACTTGCATAACATAGTTCTGAAAATGAATATATATAACATGTCCAATTATACTGCTAAAAATACACAGATAAACTATTAAAAAATTCTTGCCTGATTAATTTAGTTAATCCTCATTAAAACATTAGAGCTAGGGATGCCAAGGTGAATCCCCTTATGCAATACCTATCCATATGCCTGTGTCCAATAGAAATCAAACTTCATGCCATGAGAGAAACATGGTTCAGAATTTATGTACATCCAATCCCCTGTCAAATTACAATTATCCATCAACTGCTCACAACCCAAGCACAAAAAGGCTACTTTTTATGTCATATAATTAGGTTCCTTTCGGTTAAAACTTGCTAAGAATAAACATACACAAAAAATATCCCTGTATGGATGAATTTTCATACCATTTCTTGTTTAATACAAGACACCTTTCATCACTTCAATATCCAGAGAATCCATAACGGATTTACCATGTGTATCCCAAGTAATCTTTGGGAGAACTATAGGATAAACCAAGAGAGAATCATATGATAATGGCAAAACTAATTAAATATAAGGGAACTTGCACTTCCCATAGGACCAACCATGGCAATCCAATTATTTGGTGCTGCTTAGGTAATGAGAAGCAGAAAAAAGTCGAATGGTAACAAAGATTGAACAACATTGAACGAGAACTTCAATCTCTCATTTCAAGCTTTAGATGCTTTAGGATCCACAACAACAGAAGAAGCCCATTGAACCAGCCATCAAGAAATTGAAGGGAGATGGAGAACATGAGGAAAAAATGATAAAACTCATTGTATGTCAGATTAATGTGAGCATAGATATTTCTTAAGAACGGAATTTCTTGATCATTGTTTGTAAAACAGATCAAAGCATAAAAATAGAAATTCCCAATATCCCTGTAGAACAACAAAACCAAAACGGTTATTCAAAGCTGATCCAAAACTGACTAATAAAAAGATATAATAACTAGGACCAAATGCTGACTCATGAATTGTATATAATAATAGAAGAATCAATACTCATTGACATGGAAGCCCCCCCACCATCAGGTCCTTAGGAAACCAACCTTGACAACATCATTTTTAGAACAGCAACCGGTCTATCTCATGTCAAAAATAAAACCAAACATGTCTTGATTCAACCTAAGACAAAAATATAATAAGGAAAGTTTTCAAAATCACAAAATGACATATTGGATCAAATCCAAGCAAATGGAAGATTCAAGAATCAAAATGGATCAAATCACCTAAGATATGCCACAGTTGATGGAGTTCTGATGCAATCTCAACCCAGCAATACATGAACATGGAAGGAACTTAAATATGCCCATAATTGACAATATAATGGAAATTGGGAAAGATTCAAAGATCCAAACTGGAGTCAAAATTAAACCTTTGCAGAACAGACTGGAACCACAAACGGTAATGTGAACTGCACCAAAAAAAGCAGAAAGAATCCCACAAAGCTCATATAAAAACCACGAGTAAGAATGAATTTCAACATCATCTTTAATGAATCTCTACCATTTAGAGGCATCCATTAGAACCATTTTAATCCAATGTAAACAGCACTAAGAAGCAGCAACTACCAAGAACCAACACTTGGCATCAAGAAGCCTTGTGCACTGTCCATACTGATATCCTATAAAAAACCATAGTTAATAATACCAAAAAAAATACGGAAATGCTAGAATCTGTATGATCAAGTAAACTACCTCAAGTAGTATGGCTTATCAAAGCAGAAATGTCAAATAAAACCCAACTTCCAACCAATCTCAAAAATGAAATAACACACTTGAGAGGCATGGATTAAATAATCGTCTGCCCGTTGTTTTTAAATTCCCTACCTACACAAAACAATCTGTAATACCATGAAAACCCTCTTCTGCAATATTCATTATCTGTGTAGCCACAAAAATCCTCGTCCATGATAGTCATTATCTGTATAGAGACTTTTGGCGCAAAACATCGGCGGAAAGGATTACCGACTGGAAAAATTGATGAATGGAAGAATCACCCAAAGGTCATAATACCAATTTAGTTAAAGATCTGTATAGCAATGAAAACCCACTTCTCTGTACCCACAAAAATCCTCTTTGCAATATCATTATCTGTATAGCCATGAAAACCCTCTTCTGTGTGGCCATGAAAATTTGATGAATGGAAGAACACACGAAGATCATCATACCAACTAGTTAGAGATTCGTGTAGCCATATAAACCCCCTTCTAAAATAGTCATTATCTGTATAGTCTTCATTATCATTAACGTTGGTCTAACTAACAAAAAGAAAATGGTATACTTCAAAACCTCTAATCAACCTGAAAGGTCTTGCACCAAAAGTTGTCCATTCCACCAGAAAAATCAATTAATAGTTTGAGATACTATGTAAATTTTCACAGATATTATGCATTAAACTTGATCCCTGAATAGACATGCGAACACCTTACAAATAAAACCAACCTTCTGAATCCCAAATACTAAACCAGAAAATTTTTCCAGAGATCACAATCAACAACAAGCAACCCAACTCAAGGATCCAACACTGATATTAAACCAGATCAATCCAAGAGAAATCAAGACTAAACATTAAACTACCTCAACATCAGATTAGAGAAAATCCACAAACTCAAAGTATAGCATATCTCAGAATCCTCAGAAACCATTCAACTCCACAAATGTGCAGAGCAATAATCATTCTGCTGCCAATCAAAACATAAATAGAGCATGTCTTGATGATGATACAATATAATAAAAAGAAGTGATTCATCTATATCTATATCAGCACTCTCAATAACCATTCACCATATCTACAAAACAATAACCATTCTGCTGCCGGTAAAAATGGAATGAGTAAAGGTCCTTATTGTGATGCAACCATATGCAAATAACTAATCATCCTGATCAAAAGAGATTCCCAAAATTAACTGAAGACAAATGCAACCCACAATAAGGGATTTCAAAGTCATTGCCTTCCAGGATTTAAGCACTTTGACCGTTGTGATTGAGATTAGATGATGAGACTGATTGTAAGTGAACAAGCTGTGGAAGAATGACTAAGTTGATCAAGCAATGCAATTGCTTAATAACTGCATCATTTTTCATCCCATACAATAACTTTCCTTGAAATTGGACAGAGTGAAATGACAATGTTAATTTTGCATTGCATTTGAAATCAAGATAGAGCGGAGCAAGACTTCTCCTCCGATAACATGTCCATCTAGAGCTTTTCCATGACTATTTTGCCCTATTTTATATACTATAATAACTACATTGTCCCAGATGAGAATCACGAATCGTGATAGTAAAATCATGGGAATGCAGGTTTCAGTCCAGCAGGAGCCACTTCATACCAAAATTCAATAGCTTAGGTCTGGCATTCAGTCCACCCTTATCAAAACCGCAAAACCACAAATAGTCAGGAGCAAAATTGGTAAATGGCCTTTTTTATACTGACATGAACAAGGCAATTCACCTAAAACAACATGATATACTTGCAAAACATAGTTCTGAAAATGGATATATATCACATCAAAATAGTACATTGTCAAAAGTTCACAGACACACCATTGAAAAATACTTGTCAGATTAATTTAGCTCACCTTTGTTAAAACATAACCAATAGAGCTAGGGATGCCAAGGTGATGCTATCCATATTCCTACATCCAACAGAAACCAACCTTCATGTCATGAGAGAAACATGGTTCCACATTTTTATACATCCAATTACAATTCTCCATCAACTGTTTACAACTCTAGCAGAAAGGCTAGTTTTTATATCATAGAATTAGGTTTTTTTTTCAGATAAAACTTGGTGAGAATAAGCATACTCTAAAATACCCCTGTATGGATGGCTTTTATATCTTGTTGTCCTTCAAAACAAGTCACCTTTCATCACTTCAATATCCTGAGAATCCATACCATGAGTATGTAAAGTAATAATTAGGAGAACTATATGATAACCAAGAGAGAATCATACGAGAATGGCAAAACTCAAAATAATGGAACTTGCACTTTCCCGAAGGTCCAACCATGGCTATTCAATTATTTGATATTGATTTATTAAATGGGAATCAGCACAAAACCAGTTTTGAGATGTGATGGGAACTTCAATCTCTCATGTCAAGCTTCAAATGCTTTAGAATCTACGACAACATAAGAAGGTTAATAAGAGGAGAATCGTGTTGGATTCTAATCAAGCCAATAAAGCAGGACAGCTAGTGGACATGAAAACGAGTAGGGCCAATATGGAGTCTAGTTTTCATCAGTAGGGTGTCTTAGTTGTATGAGAGATGGATAGGGGTTAATGATTTTGGGAAACCATTGTATGTTAGGTGAGTGAAAGGTTGGAGTTGAAGATTGAGGGTGGATGAGGCTGTTGCTACTTTTGATTCTGATTGGTGACACAAGGATTTTCTATTTTGGCTTGGAGTTTTTTGCTTTCTATTGTGGGTGTTTTGGATTTTTTTATTTGTATGAGTAGAGGTGAGACTTTGTTATTGAGTAGTTTTACTTTCTCCTTTGGGTGATTTCATGTCACCTTATCTTATTCTTTCCATTTTCTTTTAATCAATCTTATTTTACTATAAAAAAACCCAGAACTTAGGACATTACCATGGAACCAATCATCAAGAAATTGAAGTGCCAAGGAGAACATATGAGGGAAGAAATGATAAACTCGTTTTGAGCATAGATATTGCCTAATTACAGGATCTCTTTATCAATAATTGTAAGATAGACCAAAGCATAAATACAGAAATTCCCAATACCCCTGCAGAACAACAAAACCAAAATGGTTATTCAAAGCAGATCCAAAACTGACTAACATGACGATATCATAACTAGGACCAAAAACTCATGAATTGTACATTATATAAGAAGAATCCACACTCACGAGTTTTAGAAAAGATACCAGTCCATCTCGAGTCAAAATAAAAACGTCTTGAGTCAATCTTAGACAAAGAAATAACAAAAAAAAAAAAGTTGTCAAAACCACAAAATGACAGACCAAATCAAATCCAAGCAAGGCAGAAAATTCATCAACCAAAATGGATCAAATCACCTAAGATATGACATAGACTGACAGAGTCTAATGCAATCACAACCCAGCAACACATGAACATTCCAGGAACTTAAAAAATCCCATCAGTAACAAGCAAATGGAAATAATAATAAACCAAATACATGTACCAATTTCTAAAGGCGAATGGCAGAGAATAAAGACTGAAAGAACCAAACTAGAATTAAAACCTCTACAGAGTAGATTGGAACCACAAATGATAATGTAGCAAAAAAAGCTGAAGTCATCCACAAAACTCATAAGAAACCATAAGTAAGAACAAGTTTCGACATCTTAATCTCTACCAATTAGAGGCATCCCTAAGAACCATTTAATCCAAAGAAAACAGCACTAAGAAGCAACAACTACCAAGAACCTACACTTGGCATCAAGAAGCCTTTTGCACTGAAATTCACTACCATGTGAAATTTGAACAGACTGATATCCTATAAAAAAAAATCAAAGTGAATAAGAAAAAAATATAGAAATGCTAGAATTCATATGTTCAAGTAAATTATTTCATGTAGTATGACTTATCAAAGCAGCCATATCAAATAAAAAACAACTTTATAAATCCTACCAATACAAAAAAAAAAAAAAAAAAAACATAAGATACTTGAGAGGCAATGGAGTGCAGTAGAGACTTCCAACACAATACAACAGTAGCAAGGATGATTGAGATAAAGTTAGAGATCTGTATAGCCATGAAACCCTCCTCTTTCATAGTCATTATCTGTATAACCACGAAAGCCATCTTCGGTAATAGTCATTATATGTATAAGCCACGAAAACCCTCTTTTGCAATAGTCATTATCTGTATAAGCCACAAAAACCCTCTTCTGCAATAGTCATTATGTGTATATCCACAAAAACCCTCTTCTGTATAGCCCTGAAAATTTGATGAATCAAAGAACCACTAAAAGATCCTCATACCAATTAAATAGAGATCTGTATAACCAAGAAAACCCTCTTCTGCAATAGTTATTATCTGTATAGTTTCAATTACCATTACATGAAGATCACAAATATAATGCATTTTAAAACTTTGGATGTCGCAAAACAAACACATTTTCTTGGGCCTTGACCAATTGATTTAATGTAAGATTAGGTTGCAATTCGAAGTCTCCAACAGTGAGAACACCAAAAATAGTTCCTTGAATAAGGGACGGGAACAGCAACTTAAAGCCAACCAAGACCATTCAGAATGAGTTACGACACTTTCTCATTAACTAGGATTCTATGGCATTCCACATAAAACCTTGTTAAATTTCACTAAAAAAGAACTGCCCATCCAAGTCCTGAATGTTCAAGACAGACTTCACCATAACCCATTCAATGTACAAAATGATCAATCAGATATGAAGAGGATAAAAGGTGGAAAGTATAGATGAAAACTAGAAGTTCTATTACAGGGACAGACCTGTCTTAAACAACAAAGAAAAAAATCAAATGGTTAGGACATCAAACTAGTACCCAATCCAATTATCTTCCTCAATATATATTCTATCTTTTCAGAAATAATTAATGCCAATTACAAAGGCTTCAGAAAATAAAAGTCTGGATGACAAAAGCTCCTCACAACCACAAGATCTGAAAATCACAGACCCAAAGCACTTCACATGCTCCTTAAAGCTCTTAGCATTACATAATTGTTCTTATGAAACCTCATTAAATGCATAAATTTGTTATTATTTGGGTTGTCAATCCTTTTTTCTTTATAAAAAGTCACAAAAAACCTAAGCATAAGAAACCAAAAATACATTGAAAAGAGAATATTCTAGCCCCTCAATAGAGAATAATTTTTAATTGGTAAGCACATAATTTTCTTTTTTTTTGATCGGTCACAGAAATTCTTTTGTGAGAAACCAAAGAGAACATCCACAACAAAGGCTTTGTTCATATCCCCACTGTATTGCACAGGAAATACAACCTCCGATTCAACCTCCCACCAAATGAACTGGAATCATAAAAGATTAACTAAAGTGAATGAAAAAGCATAAAGCATGCCAATCTTTGGGATTAGAATTTAGCTTATACAAACTTTACGGCAGAAGGTACTAGGGACATGAATAAATGACTGCATGATTGCTTACAGTTAAATCCACTAATTACAAAAAGGAAGTTGTGTAACAAAATCTTCAAACCTCCATCCAACCTCAACAATCACAGTACCTAATTCGCATCACCCTATAAAAGAATGATAACTGGTTTAGGATCCTAATGTAGAACTTCTGAATGATCATCATGCTTATAAGCTTAAATATGAACTTGTATAGCCGAGAAACACCCGCTTATGAAATAGGCATCTAAATAGACATGTCCAGTTCAAATTAACCTTCTGAATCCTGTAAATTCATGACAAACTTGCATGTATGTATCCGTATAAAAAAAAGAACACTTGAGAAATTCAGGAACAGAAAAGGCTAAGAGATGAGGAGAACTTATTCTTTGTCAAATAGATGATCCATCACCCAATATATGCAGCCAAGGAATACTCAATCTACCTGATGAACAAGAAAACCACCACAAGGATTCAACGCTGATTTAAAAACCGCTAAATCAGAGAGAATCAAAACTTATCCTCAATACAAATTTAAAGATCGCTAAATCAGAGAAGAATCCAACTCTAGTCTAATGCAAACCCATCCATCTCAGGACCCTCTAAAACAATTCACCAAATAAGCACATCTGCAGGACAATAATCATATCACTGCCAATAGATAATCCAAAAATCGAAATCAAACAGGTCTTGAATCAAAGAAAGAAACGATGTTGTTGAACAGACAACATTCCCAAAAATCCAATAAAAGACTGATCAAACCAACTCAAAATAGCATTCCGTGCAACCACTATGGGTCAAATTATCTGAGAAATTCAAAAGCCTGAAAAAATCCTGCATGATCGAGATAATTATCTTCAAACTCGAAAGGAAAGGAAAGGCTCATAGAACTCCAGGACATTTGATAAGGCGGTACAGCCATCGACCAAAAACCAGGAGAGATGGGGAAGGAGCGGAGCCCGCTTGAGTTTCACGCGGGGAAGCAATCCAAAAAGCGGTTAGAAGGGGGTAACTATTTATAGGCACGAGGAAATTAGATGGACGACTGAGATTAAACAATGTAACCGCCTCTTCTGACTCCGTTCCCTGTCGGGAATTTGGTTAGCGACTTAGCGTAAACTGCGAACGGATCGGATCGGATGCGAATGGATTCGAATCGAATTTGGAATGCGATCCGATATCGAATACTGCTTTAAAAAACATAAATAGCATTAGTCTCAAGGATATTTTTGGATTTTTTAGGACAAAATTTATTTTTTATATTTAAATTTATTGATAAAAATGAGGACAAATCGGATAATCAGTTATTAATATTAAATGAGTTGAAAATAAGTCATTTTAAGATATTTAATATATTTATTTTTCTTTCATTAAATTCAACATTTAAGGTATTAACTTGTATTCATCTTCATTGAGTCATAAATTTAAGGCATTTTATTTCTTCTCATCATTAAATTCTATTAATTAAATCCATGCATGAAAAATTAATAATTCCAATAACATAAAATCTTATACTTTTAAAAATTACTTATAAAAAAGTAGTGTTTTCATCTTTGTGGTGGTAAAAAATTATACCATTTTGGATCAAATGGACCAATCCATGTTGTCACAATTAAATAATAAAATTAAAAAATAGATCAAATGCAAAAAATATATATAAATTAAAAATTAAAATATTTTTAATAATATTCGACATATTAAACAATAATAATATGATAAATAAGAAATGCTTTTATTAATGATGAAAATGTAATGTAAAATTTAAAACCAATTAGAAATAAAGCTATTTTCCTATTCTCTCTCATTAAATCTCATGTCTAAGGTACATTCCTTCATTAATTCATATGTTTAAGATATAAATTTTCATCATTAAATTCTATTAATTAAATCCATAACATTAATTTTAATAGTATAAAAATAAATATTTTGAAAAGTAATTTGAAAACAAAACCATTTTCTTCCTTCTTGGTGGTGGATAAGCAATTCGACCATTTGGAGTCAAATGGGCTAATAAATAATGTAATAGTTGAATAATAAGAAATTAAAATATATAAAATATATAATACAAAAAAATAATTAGGTGTGTCTCTAATATTGTATTTTTGTTATACTAAACAAAAATAAGTATGAAATGTAAGAAGTATTTTTGTTAATGATGAAAATGGAATACAAAATTTAATAATAATTGTTATTATAATTTAAAATTTCCATGTGCAATGCATATGCACATTTACTATAAGCATTTAAGTTTATTTTTAACCATATAGTTACTTTTTGTTAATTTTCAATTTCTATCCTAATTATCATTTATCTAAAATTCAATTAATTTTCATTCTCTCTCTCTCTCTCTCTCTCATTTCTTGTTCTCCCCTCACATTCTAAGTAAGGATTTAAATATCGATACGATACATCCGATACAGGGTGAATCTTATCGATATCAGATTAGGGCGATACAGGATGCATTATGAATGGAAACGTATCCTATAAATAGCGTGTATCGGACCGATATGAGTGCGCATCGGCTTGTATCGCATTGTATTGACCGTTACGCACTAATACCGACCGACACGTAGTGTCTTTGATTAAAAATGAAAACACTACTAATAGCATAATTTGAATCCAAAACACTACGCGCATGGTGCCAAGAACCTTTAATTCTTCATCCAACCACTTGACCATGCCATGCATTGTGATATTTAATGAAATAACACAATTTTTATTAATGTCTATCCAAATAAATAATCAATATTTATGTTTAACAACCCCAATTAAAAATTAAAATAAATATTATTTAAAATTAGTATTTTATACCAAATAGAATAAATAATCTATCAATTGTATATTTACATCAAAAGATGATTTTAATCTCAAGAAATTTATACAAATAAAATATTAATAGTAGAATAATTACCTTACTACTTAAAATTTATTAATTTGCACATGATATATATCTTACAAATTTGATATATTTTTATAATTATTAATTAATATTTTAATTTACATTAAATGACAATATATTTATTATTTACAAAAAATAAAAATCTGTTTACAAAATATTCAAGAATATAATATTAAATTGAATTTATCAAATCCACTAATTTACATTTATATGAAAAATTGATTTTTAATTTCAAAAAAAATTACAAATAATTATTTTAATAATTAAGAATTATGAATATGCATATGATATATATCTTAGAAGTTTTAACCAATTTTATATATTTTAAGCTAAAATTATATATTTTAAGCTAAAATTATATATTTTTGTAAATTATTAAATGATAATTTAATTTATATTTGGGAATTTAATATTTGGTTAACTTTTTTTGTTAATGTTAAAATGTAAAAATAATAAAATAGAAAATAATTGATATAATAATTAGGAAAAATATAATAACTCCATCTTGGACTCTTAATTAATGCATTGTATGATATCTGTGCATTCTACTATTAATTATTTATATATTTTATGCACACCATTAAATATATATTTCTTATATATTTATACATTATTTGTGGTTATTTGACCATAGATTTAGTGTTATTAATGTATTTATGAAATTTGCATGTGCTTCTCTATTGTATCCAAGTTTTTCATATTTTTTGTTCGTATCCATGTGTTTCTAAAAGATATTTGTATCCAAATCCAAATTGTCCATACAATACTCGATACCTATACTTTAATCCTTGATTCTAAGAGCTTTACTAGGATTAAGGCTGTCTCATAGCGCTTGGCGGATCCAAACCTTAGAAGAGCAACCAACAGAAAGGAACTTCATGATGGCCTCCACTCGGTGCCGTAGACGTTCCTGAACCAGTAAAACCTTCTTCCCAAGTCTTATTAGACAATGTTATTGGTAGGGCTGAAGCTATGCTGGATGCACTTGAGAGAGACAAAACCTCTGTAACTTCTGATACAGTTAGCGCACATTATATCTTAAAGCAAAGCTTCATGTATAAACCAGAAAGAATCCAAAAACATTAAGGCCCCGTTCGCTTTTCGGTAAGTTACTTATCCAAGTAAAAAAGAAAATGACCATTTTAGCCATAAAAATCCATTATTAAATTGAGAATTTTTGTCCCATTTAAGTGTTGGAATTCCCCCCCCCCCCCAAGGTGAAAAAGTTATTTACCCACCTAGGAGATGGGTATCACTTACCCAGGAAAATAAACTTTCCCTGGTCCTCACATTAATCTGAAAAAAGAACATGATATTCTTGGTCAATGGGAACCAAAATCCCATTGTCCAACTTCCTGCTCTCAAAATCCAAAAAAAGAACGCCCCCAATGGAGTAACTGTTGTTTTATTGGGAAATGTTGGAGAAAGGATTCTTTCCTGACAATTTCAAGATCCCTTTTCTTCTTCTCAAGGCATGCACAAAATTTCAGTCATTGAGAGATGGGGAAGGGATTATTGCAGGGTGTTTAGTTATGTGGGCGTTTATTCAATAAACGCTACCACATAGGTGCTAGTTCAGCAGTTTTCCTCTCTTGCTCTTTCATATGCATCGAGAATGATAAAAGTGGATTTTGGTTTTTGTGCACGTCTACCATTTGGGGAATTTATTTTTTAAAACTTCCACAAACGGTCAGGTGTTTTTTCACTGTTATGCTGATGTGGAGTCTAGTGACACCTAGTGGCACCTACTTGTCATAAACGGTTGTAAGTATTACTTTTTTCGGTTTTGAAAGAAAATAAAGTACAAAATTTGAATGGAAAAACGTAAACAGAATTAAACACATACTTGATGTGTTTGGTTCCACGAGCATTTATGGATAGGCCATTTATTTGTATTTTTTCATTTTAAACATTTATTTATACTTTTTTACTTTAAACATTTTATGTTTTTGTTATTTGGTTGGGCTTCACTTTAAACGTTTTTTGCTCTCTATCTCAGATTAATACCCATTAAAATGTGCCACATCAGCATTTGGTTTCAAGAAACGCTGGGGTGTGGGGGGAAACAAGAATTTGACGTTTTCACAAATGCCCCATACACAAAAACCAAAGCATTTTAGTTTTCTATCTTTTATTTGATCAATAGTGAAACCAAACAGTTATTTCATTTTGCTTTATATGCAATAAACATCAATGCCTATATAGCACTGATGTGGTGGTGTTTTTTCATGCCCACGAAACCAAACGGGTGGTATCATATGTTTATGTAAAGAACACTGATGAGAATGTACATTATTTGTGGGGTAACTGGCACTGCTTAGAAATTGCTCAATGAAAATTGTCATCGAGATTTGGTTTCATGGACCACACTGATTCAAGGCTAAGCGGAGAATGGGTGGTTTGTAGCCTATTCGATTGAATGAGAGAGAGAAAGGGAGAGACCTCATCAAATGGTAAGTGAGACCAGTGACAGAAATTTTTGTCTCTAGGGGACAAACGATAGTGTTGTTCAAGGGTTGTAGGCATGCAATCAAAGATATCCCTCTCGTGGGATATCTTTTATACCCTTTTCCAAATAAAGAAATAGAGAGTGATTTTAATCTAAAAACACTTTCATTCTTCATCTGCACTTTTATATATAATATAGATTATCTATATATTTATATATATTTTATATATTATAAATGAATATATATGCATTATATATAAATATGTACAATATATAATATATTATTTATTATTTATAATATAATATTATATATTTATTTATGATATATAATATAAAAATAAAAAACTGATGAATTGAACTAGCGATTAATCAAATCAACTGGTTAACCGATTGACTTTGGCTCGATTTCAACTTTACCGCTTTCCCAAAAACTTATATTACCAATTTAATTTGCAAAATAGGCCCATGATTCAGTTAACCAAGCTGTGAGCACCCCTAATTTTGTCCCCTTCACCAATCTAACTGAACAACATGGTGGATTCGGTGCATCATAGGCCCATTGTTGATTGGAAGCTTCATCACATGGAGCGATTAACTGAACGCACGATATTCATGAGGTAGCACCACCTAATCATTACACTATAATCCCATTTTTTTTATGGAATTACTATACATAGGATGCAACATGGGTTGGGTTTTGGGTACACGTACACCTAGGGGTGTCAACGATATTTGGAAATCCGATTTTGAATTTGAAATTCAATATAATCGAATTGAATTCAGTTAATTTGAATATTTAATTGGTCGAATTCAGATATCCTATTCAAATTGAATAGCTAATCGGATTCGAATTTGGATATGACTTGATTCGATTGAATAAATATTTGAATTCAATCAATTATTTAATTCTTATATATAATATATAAAATATTTAAATGTTTTACATAATTTATATATAAAATTATTAAATTACATAAATAATTTATATATTTATACACTTTATATATGTAAAATATTTATTTTATATATTTATCAATTACCTTTAATAATTAATTGCTCGAATTCGAATCAAATTGAATATTCGAATATTTAATCAAATTCGAATTCTGATAGTGCGCGATCTGGATACTCCTAGCTGGAAGATGACCTAGACCCTAGTTGCGTGGTGAGCCGGACCAAGCTGCAAGATAAAGGATCAGAGAACCCGGGATGGTTAACTCGACGAGGCCGCTCCGATGCTTAAGTCAGTATTGTATTGTGGATGCAAGTTGAATACTTGAGTGCTAGAGTGCTAGTGAGCAAATAATCACGCGTACCTTTGCTTTAAGGATCGATGCCCTTATATAGTTGAGTAGTTGAGAATTTTATGAAAAGGCTTCGGGATCTCCGGGCTGCATTAATAAGATCCATTTCGTTTCCGAAGGAGAGCAATGCGCTAGTTGATAAGGTTTATCAATTCCCTCCAATTCGGGCAGAGTGAGGATGAGCCTTGTCAATAAACGTCGTGATCTCGGGGAATTTGGAGTCCGTTAGAGAAGCTTTTGGAATCAATTACGTGGCACTTCGGTTCTTTGGCCCTGAACTAAATTGGGTGCTGAGGTGCCTTTATGTCGAGGTGTTCAAGCTCCTGAGCTGCTGGCAAGGCTCCCTTGCTGAGTTGTCATCCTTGTGACTGATTGCGTCCACGTGTAACTCGGTTGCTAAGCTGGGCCAACTTACCCCTCATCAATTGCCCCCCACTCCCCATGCCAGGGGTCGCAACCCCGGTGCGGGGAGTTCACGGTCAGCGCAAGCAGGTTGGCCCGACTTCTTCTTGGTTCACCTCCCGATTTTTTGGTCGGACCGATGTAACCCATGTTGCTTAGTGGAAAGAACCAGATTGCGTGTCAGGGATGCGCAAACTCGACGTAGTTTATAAACTCTACAGATGCCAAAGACCGTGCGTAATCGAAATCTTTCCTCGAAGGGAGTGCAGCCGGTTTTCACGAGAGCCATAGGATCGCATCGATCTGAGCCATCAGTTCTCGGATATGGTGGCTATAAATAGGGGGGACCCAAGTCCCCTTTCCTTCGTCCTTCAAAGTGCATTCAAGAGTTGAGGTCGCGCATTCGTTCTTTAACTCGCGTCTTGTATCCGGGGTAGTTCGCTTCCTCTTTCGTCTTTCGGTGAGTTCGCCTTGTTCCGCCTCTTTTCACTTTGAGTTTGCTTGTTCCCTTTTTATTCATTATGTCTGCCCTTACTCTAGATAGCCTTCTAGATGGGAGTGGTGAGTCCGCTGGAGCCGAGGTGGGTACCTCGGCACGGACTATGGACCTTCATCCTACCGAGGTGGGCACTTCGGCATAGGACGAGGACCCCAATCCATCCGAGGTAGACTCACCTCGGCGAGAGTGAGAAGCTTCTAGCAAATTGGCCTCCTCCTCACACCGAGATCGCTTGCCATACATCTTTGGTCCATCTACAATGACAGCGGATAGGCTCCTATCCTTGGTTGATCGTTATAGACTTCCTAACGATCTCGTTTATAGTATTCCCTTAGCCAATTTCCTTGGGATCACGGTCACGATGGGATCGTAGTCTTCGAGGAACAACTCGTAGCTGGCCTTCATTTTTCGCTCCACCCTTTCATAGTTGAGATCGTCAAATTTTTTGACGTCACTATAGACCAGCTCCACCCAAACTTCATTTGCAATATTGTAGGTACCATCTCCCTTTTTCATGACTATAATCGACCTCTTGACCTCGACATTTTTTCCTCGATCATTTCCATCAAAAAGAATTCTGCCTATGTTCTGTCCGAGCATAGGCGTAGTTACTACATGTCTCCACACCCCGAGTACAAGTTGTTACACGAGCTCCCTAACAAAGTCCCACCCTAACAAAGGGTGGCCTTTTCCAACCCACTGGACACCTGCCATCCAGGACCTCGGCATTAGGCTCGATAAAAAAGTGCGGGTGGAAGTCTGGGCTTGGGTGAAGCTAGGCTTGAAGTTTGAGAACTTCATGACCGAAGAGAAGCTCGCGTAGACTGGCCTAAGTCCTCCTGATAGGTCACTAACTATTGTGCTCTTTCTCTTATTTTGTTTTGCTTCGATGATATTGCATCTGACTCTATTCGTTGCTTTCTTGCAGTTATCATGGCCGACTTCTCTACTGATGAGCTCTTCAAAGGCATGCAGAAGGTTAAGAAGAAGAAGAGGGCCTCCAAGAAGGTCCGTATTCAAGAGGAGGTTCCCACTTCGGGCATTGGTGCCACCTCCTCCAAACCCCCAGTTGACACCGAACAGCCCCCGGTAATCGACCTGGTCGAGGAGGGGCTTCCCCACGCCAATTGCTTGAGGAAACTATGTCCTCTGAGGCCCAACAATCTCAGGAGGCCATCCCATCGAGCAGCAACGTCCCAACTCGAAGCGTGTTGAGCCCGAAGCTTGGTCTCCTCAAGAGAAAAGATGTGGTCTTCCCTGAAGAGGTTACTCGGAGGAAGAGTGGCGACACACTGCATGGTGGTATGTAACCAACCTTCAACCCTTCTATACTTAGATTTTTTCCCAGTACTTATGTCTCGTTTCTCCTCTTGTCAGGTGACTTCTTCTATCCACGCGCTGGTCTACCAGTCCGAGATGAACTTGAAGTGGGCTCTCGAAGCCGAGGAATCATCTCACAAGGCTCACTCCGATCTGAACCTGGCTCGCAACAAGAACAACAAATTATTGAGGGATACATGAGCTCAGAAAGAATTATTGACCGTTATGATGGCAGAGAAGGAGGATTAAGGCCATCGAGGAGCTGGTGAAGGAGCGGACTGACATCCTGCTTCGCTCGATGGAGGAGGCGAAGATTAAGGCCGTCGAGGAGTATAAGTCTTCGGCGGAACAATGCAAGCTGCTTTTCGAGACCGGAACGGCGGGCTACCGCAAAGGCTTCAAGCTCAGCAGGTGGTTGACCCGATGTGAGTTTCCTCACCTCGACCTCAGCATCATCACAACATCAAAAATCACCGAGGAGATGGCCCTCGAGGCAGCTAAGGACCCCGACTCCGAAGAGGAGGAGAGCAACGACCTCTTCGGCGAGGAGACTGTGGAAGGGGATGAGGGAGGTGATGCCGCCGATGCCGCCAACGATCTCATGGAGACTGATCAGCCCACCGACGCTGCTACTGGGGACGAAGAGCCCCAAAATTATTGATACCTCTTGCCTCTTTTCTTGGACCCCCGTACATAGTGTATGTCCTGGGCCTCCGAGCTCATTGTAGTTGTTCTTTTTTTTTTGCCATGTACTTAGAACTTTTTGTTAATGAAGCATAGTGATTCAAAGGACCTTTTGGGTGAAAGAATTTTTCTAAGTGTTAGTTGCTCGAAATTTTTCTAAGTATTGGTTATCCCGAAGTGTCAAGCTAACGAGCTGGACTTCGAGCAGGAATAACCCAGTATTGTTGTATGCCGAGGTGGATGGACACTGTAGGGTATGTACCCGACTTGTCTATGTACGGGCTACTCACTTGCCCAAGCCAAAGAAGCGATTGGGACTTGTCGCGCTTATGCCGAGAAGGCGTTTAGAACTTATCAACCCATGCCGAAGAGGCGACTAGGACTTGTGTGTTTATGCCAAAGAGACGATTAGGACTTGTCTGCCCATGCTGAAGAGGCGACTGAGACTTGTTGTAGTGCCGAGATCTTCTGTCAGCTCAGTACCATGGCCCTTAGGCTTCTGGGAGTGACTCAAAGTCCTCTCTTCATCTCGTCATCTTTTTGACCAGTTCGGTGGTCCCATGGTCTTAGAGGAATTTTACCTTGGAGTGGTGGACTCATAAGTAGTACCTTCTTAGGTTATCAGTGTTTCATGCTCGAGGTACCTTCTTCCCTTCCAAAGTCTTGAGCTCATACGTGCCTTCCCCAAACACCCGCCTTACTCGGTACGAACCTTCCCAGTTCAGCCCGAGCTTACCTGTGCCGGATTCAGGTACCATAACTTTTTGGAGAACCAGGTCGCCAACACAGAATTGTCGCTTCTTGACCCGTGCATTATAGTACCGAGCTACTATCTACTGGTAGGCCACAGTCCGAATGTAGGCCAAGTCTAGCACCTCCTTTACTAGGTCCAAGTTGGTATGGAGCTCATCGTCGTTTGTTTCCTCATCATAGGCCTCAAATCGCAATGTGGGTACCTCGACCTCAACCGGGATCACCGCCTTTGTACCACACGTGAGATTGAAGGGGGTCTCACCCATCATAGTCTTGATAGTAGTTCGGTAGGCCCAAAGGACACTGGGCAACTCTTTCACCCACAATCCCTTTGCTCGAGCTAGGTGAGCTTTCAATCCGCGAAGTATTGACCTGTTAGTTACTTCTACTTGTCCGTTCACCCGAGGGTGTGCCACCGAGGTGAAGTTTTGCTGAATCCCCATCTCGGTACACCAGTTTTGAAACTTAATATCTTCAAACTACTTCCCATTGTCGGATATCAGCACCCGAGGTAGTCCGAAGCGGCATACTATGCTTCTCCGGAAGAAATTCTGTATGTTACGAGTTGTGATGGTTACCAGGGGTTTGACTTCCATCCACTTCGTAAAATAATCTACTACTACAACCAAGAACCTCCTTTGCCCTATTGCTAGCAGGAAAGGACTGAGGATGTCGATTCCTCACTGCGCGAAGGGCCACGGGCTGGTAAGGTATTTCAAATCAGCAGCAGGTTAGTGGTGGATATTGGCATGCCTCTGACATTTGTTGCACTTCTTGACGAGCTCAAGTGCATCTGCCTTCATTGTAGGCCAATAATAACTTTGCCTTAACACTTTCTGTGCGAGGATTTGCCCCCCAAGTGTCCACCGTACAAGCCTTCATGGGTGTCGTGAAGTACGAGCTCAGCTTTTAAGGGTCGCAGGCAGCGCAGGTAGGGGAGCGTGAAAGATCTCCTGTACAGCTGTCCATCTATGAGGACGTACTTTTCTTTCATTTCCTTTTCTAAGTTCAGCCCGACGATCAGCACTTCATACTCTACCTCATTGTTCGATGCCTCGAATCCAAATCGGAGAGCATACTCTAGCTTTACCTCGCTTGGGCCATACAGTATCAGTCCTGCACCACTTCCTCGTTGGTTGGATGAGCCGTCAACGTGGAGGATCCAGTGCTCCTCGTCCCAGGTTGGTACCACTCTAACTAGGTCTGGTGCCGCATTGGTTGATGCCTTCGACGTGTGAGCGAGCTCGGTCCATTCAGGGGTCGTTGCGCCGAACGTGTACTCTGCTACGAAGTTTACCAAGACTTGGGCTTTGATTGCTAGTCGTGGCTCAAACCGAGTATGGTATTCGCTCAGCTCGATGGACCACTTCGTTAATCTCCCAGATACCTCGGGCTTAAGTAAAATATGCCTCAGGGGTATGTTGGTGAGAACAATGATAGTGTGGGCCTGGAAGTATGGGCGTAGTTTCCAGGCTGCTATGACCAGCACATATGCTAGTTTCTCGATCTCTGGATACCTAGTCTCTGCATCCTACAAAACTTTACTAACATAGTAGTTGGGTCGTTGGACCCGATTTACTTCTTTGATCAGTACCGAACTAACTACTTCGTCACTCGCGGAGAGGTATAGTTTATTCAAAAGTTCTATATTAATTTTTTTTGTTTTACCTTCTCTTTCTCAACGAAATGCCATATTTAATAAAGAGTTATGACTTGTTCTATACTTCTATTAGAGCACTGTGCGGCAGGACTTTTATCAGTAGTGCGGAAGACGACTCTGGATCTCGTACCCACAACTCTATTGACACCTACCCACCAAACACTACCTGATACCTCGTTGCGCCGAACGTGTACTCTGCTACGAAGTTTACCAAGACTTGGGCTTTGATTGCTAGTCGTGGCTCAAACCGAGTATGGTATTCGCTCAGCTCGATGGACCACTTCGTTAATCTCCCAGATACCTCGGGCTTAAGCAAAATATGCCTCAGGGGTATGTTGGTGAGAACAATGATAGTGTGGGCCTGGAAGTATGGGCGTAGTTTCCAGGCTGCTATGACCAGCACATATGCTAGTTTCTCGATCTCTGGATACCTAGTCTCTGCATCCTACAAAACTTTACTAACATAGTAGTTGGGTCGTTGGACCCGATTTACTTCTTTGATCAGTACCGAACTAACTACTTCATCACTCGCGGAGAGGTATAGTTTAACTCGTCCCCTTCTTCATATCGTATTAAAATTGGTGTGGTACTTAAGTACCTTTTCAGCTCGTCAAAGGTGAGCTGCCACTCTTCGGCTCATTCAAAGTTCTTGCTATTTTTTATAGCTTTAAAAAAGGGTAGGCATCCATCCACCGATTTAGACATGAATCGGCTTTGGGCAGCTATCCGGCCAGTCAGCCTCTGGACTTCTTTTATTTTCTGGGGTGGTCTCATATCTAGGATTGCCTTTATTTTTTCCGGCTTGGCCTTGATGCCACGTCAATTGATTATATAGCCTAGGAATTTACTCGAAGTGACTCCAAAGACACATTTATTCGGATTTAATTTCATATTATATCTTCTTAAAATTTGAAAAACATCAATTAAATCATTCAACAAAGAGTTCGAAAACTGGGTCTTCACGACCATGTCATTAACATAACATTCTACTTTATTGCCGATCAATGGCTCAACAACTTTATTTACAAGGCGCTGGAATGTTGCCCCAGTATTTTTCAATCCAAAGGGCATGACCTTATAACAATATAGCCCGAGCTCAGTTATGAAAGCAGTCTTGTCTTCGTCAGCAGGATCCATCCTAATCTGGTTGTAAGCAGAATACGCATCTAGAAAACTCAACAACTCGTGCCCTGAGGTTGCGTTCACTAGGCGGTCAATCTTGGGCAGTGGGAAGCAGTCTTTCGAGTAGGCAATGTTCAAGTCGGTATAGTCGACGCACATGCATCACTTGCCATTGGCCTTCTCCACTAGAACTGGGTTGGCCACCCAACTTGGGTAATGAACTTCCCTGATGAAGTTTGCCGCGAGGAGGTTCCCGACCTCCTCATCGACTACCCTCCAACGTTCCAGGGCGAGGTTGTGTTTCTTTTGTCTTACTGGCCTTACTAAAGGGTCGGCATTAAGCTTGTGAGTTATAATTTTTGGGTCAATCCCGGGCATCTCTACTACAAACCAAGCAAAATATCTAAATTTTTAAGTAAAAAACTTACTAGCTGAGATCGAAATGGTTCATTGATTGAGGCACCGATCTGAAGAGTTCTGGCTGGTTCAGAGACAGAGACTGGTATGTGAATTGTTTCTTCTTTCGGGGCAGCTCGTTCGTCGGTGTACTCCGCTGGTTACTCGAGCTCAACATCAATCCCGGGCATCTCTACTACAAACCAAGCAAAATATCTAAATTTTTAAGTAAAAAACTTACTAGCTGAGATCGAAATGGTTCATTGATTGAGGCACCGATCTGAAGAGTTCTGGCTGGTTCAGAGACAGAGACTGGTATGTGAACTGTTTCTTCTTTCGGGGCAGCTCGTTCGTCGGTGTACTCCGCTGGTTACTCGAGCTCAACATCCTCCATTGGCTTTGCTTTTCCTTTCAAAGCAGACATGTAACACTTGCGGGATTCGATCTGGTCACCTCACACAGCCCCCACTTCGTAATCAATTGGGAACTTCATTGCTAAGTAGTAAGTGGACACTATAGCACACAAAACGTGCATGATAGGCCGACCTACTATCGCATTGTAGGGGGAGGGAGTCGTGACCACCAAGAATGTGTGCTCAAATCATACAATGTTTGGCCACGTGCCCGCCTCTATGAGTATTGTGACTCGACCAAGAGGCCTGACCTCTTCGCCGCTGAACCCTATCAAGGGTGTATCTGCCGGTTTCAGGTCGCTCTGTTGTAATTATAATTTGTCAAAGGTCTCCTTGAAGAGTATATCTGCTAAACTGCCTGAGTCTACTAAGATGTGTTTCACCTCGAAGTCATTGATCCTTAGTTTCACTACTAAAGCATCATCATGTGGGTACTAGATCATGCGCGCGTCGTCCTCTGTGAAGTAGATCGGTTCTTCGAGCCGAGGTCACTTTGGCGGGTTTTCGCTTTCATTCTCCAATTCATGGACCGAGGTCCTCCCAGCTGCTGATATACATCATGCAATGATGGACCTGCCGGTGATCATATTGATCACTCCGCGAATTGGCCTCTCCTCTGGCAGCTGCCGACGTGGCTGCTCATTCTGCCTGCTAGTCTCGGGGGCATTCCTCTTCTAGTCCCCCTGATGATCCCCTTGTCGGTCTGCCAACTTAAGGAACTCGGTGATATCTTTTGGTTTGTTGGCTACCACATGCCACTTGAACTCTTTGTGAGTGATTCCTTTCTTTGTTGCAGTGAGTCGCACTGCTGGATCGAGGTCCGATATCTGCAGGTAAGTATCGTTGAAGTGCTTGATGGAGCTTTTGATTGATTCTCCTTCCCTCTGAACCACACTCAGAAGGCTTTTTTGTGACTTCAGGCATTTCTTGCTGGTAATGAAATGCGCAGTGAACATGTCAGTAAACTACACCCAACTTTTGATGGAGCCCGACACGAGGTTCCTATACCAGGTTCGGACTACCCCCCTGAACGTGGTGGAGAAGGCCACACACATGCAGGATTTGTCAGCCCTGGCCAAGTGCATCTGAGACTGGAAGGAATCCATGTGATCGTTGGAGTCAAATGACTCGTCATTTTCCTGCTGGGAGTGCCGCAGTGGGTTGGCCCTGTTGAGCTGACTATCCTCGGGCCTATTTCTAAAGTTTCCTTATGAGACTGGAGGGGTGTGTTGATCATCTCTCCTCCCACGAGGTGAAGCTTGACCCCTAGGAGAGACCGACACCTACAAGGTACCCTTACCCCGATGGGGGGATCGACGGACATTCTAGTTAGTTCTAGGCCGGTTCTGGTTCTGGCCCTGGTGCAACCCTAGGTGTCGAGGTGGAATTGGCTGTTGGTTCGACTACAGTGGTGGGAACTGCTGCTGATACTACTAGTATAGGTAGTACTACTGATATTGTTGAAGTTGTTGGACCTGTTGCATCTGGATCTGTATCATCCGGACGCACTGAACGAGGTCATGGAATTGGGAGTGCTCGATTCCAGGGGGACCACAGATGGCTCAGTGACGGGACCCTTGAAGCCGTGAGGGGAATAGTAAACTGGCCGATGCATACCGTGGGGCCTTGAGGGAAGGTTGATTGCTGGTCTTGCCCCCCGGTGATGTTCATCTCGATGCTTTTCCCGGTTTTACTGGAAGAATCCATTGAGATAGATCGAAAGATAAAACTACAACTGAGATTGGGATGACCTTTTGATCAATTCCCACAGATGGCGCCAATTGATAGTGCGTGATCTAGATACTCCTAGCCGGAAGATGACTTGGACCCTAGTCGCGTGGCGAGCTAGACCAAGCTGCAAGATAAAGGATCAGAGAACCCGAGGTGGCTAACCCGGCGAGGCCGCTCCGATGCTTAAGTCAATACTGTATTGTGGATGCGAGATGAATACTTGAATGCTGGAGTGCTATGAGCAAATAATCGTGTGTACCTTCGCTTTGAGGATCGATGCCCTTATATAGTTGAGTAGTCGTGAATCTTACGAAAAGGCTCTGGGATCTCCGGGCTGCATAGATAAGATCCGTTCCATTTCCGAAGGAGAGCAATGCGCCAGTTTATAAGGTTTATCAATTCCCTCCAATTCGGGCGGAGTGAGGATGAGCCTTGTCAATAAACGTCGTGATCCCAGGGAATTCGGAGTCCATTGGAGAAGCTTCTGGAATCGATTATGTGGCGCTTCAATTCTTTGGCCCTGAACTAAATTGGGTGCTGAGGTGCTTTTATGCCGAGATGACTTTATGCCAAGGTGTTCAAGCTCCCGAGCTCCCGAGCTACTGGCGAGACTCCCTTGCTGAGTTGTCATCCTAGTGACTATTCGCGTCCACGTGTACCTCAGTTGCTAGGTCGGACCAACTTACCCCTCATCAAATTCGAATATTAATTTTCAATATCTGTCGAATATCAGATTTTTTAATCGGATTCGAATTTGGGTATTGCCTTATTCGAATTCGATCCATTTACACCCCTCCTTTTTTCTAGGTCATAGCGTCTTAGCCCCCAGATGTGGATTATGGTTGGTGTTTTAATGAATTTTCATCCTTTTTACAGTTTTACTCAAAAAAAAAGCTCAACGTATGGTTGGGTAGGGTTGAGGTTTGTGTTTGTTAAGATTAAGGTTGAGACGTTGGGCAATCATTAATTGATATGTCTTCATATTTGTACTAGAGAATGATTCCCCTTACTAACTACGGGCCAATATTCTGATTTTTTTTTATTTATGTATTCTGATAAATTTTGTTTGACACATAATCTTTTTTTAGTGGAATTAACTATTTTTGAGAGACTCTTTCTTGAGAAAAAAAGATGTCACTTGTTTAAGGAATAGGTTCTCTAGTATGAGAGTTTTGTTTATATATATGCAACTAAGCTGAGTATGTGTTCAATTATTTTACACTCCTTTCCATATCAGGACTGGTGAAAATTGGGGGTTAAGAGGAGGGATAGAGTCCATGTTTGGTTTTTGAATCAAGTAGTTTTTATCTAGTTTTGCAAAATTGAGACTTCCCCATTTTTTTTTTGTCAAATTTGAGACATTAGAGCTATGTCTAATTGTCCAATATAAATTTTGATGCAATTAATATTTCTCTACACATATGATTACATATTTTTCTTATTTTATAATTTTATTTAAGATATCATGGGTTAACCTACTTAACCTAGATAGTCAAACCATGCACAGGCCCACCACATAGAGGAAAAATAGGTCAGCCTCGAAGTGATTTTTTAAAATATTGAAATTCATAAACTTAGGTGGTGTTTGATAATAGGTTTCAGATGTCTAAAGTTTGTAAACTTTACTTTTTAGGCCTAAGAACTGTTTGGAAGTATATCTGAATTTGGATCTAAAATGAATTTTTAGATCTAAACTAATAAGACATAGGCCAAGCACTGAATGCAGTTAGATGCGTTTCAGACCTGACCAAAAGTCCAAAATATCCTTAAAACAATCTGAACTAAACATGTGTTTCTTGGGCACCATTCATCTTCTCCACTTGATGCAGTGGTGATGAGCTTCCTCCTCCGGTGGGCACCGTTCATCTTTTCAGTCATCGTTCTTCTTCTTCTTCTTCTTCTTCTCTGGTCCTGTGGCTTCCGCCTTTGCTTTTTTCGTTTTCGATCGTCGCTGCAACTCTCAGCAACGACAATCTATTTTCTCCTCTCTGGCGGTGAGTTTCTTCTTCTTCTTCTTCTTCTTCTTCTTCTTCTTCGTTGTCATCGTCGTCGTCGTCCTCCTCCTCTTTGGTCCCATGGCTTCTGCCTCCTCTGCTTTCAACGGCGGCAATCTATTTCCTCCTTCTCTTCGGTAGCAAGCTTCCTCCTCTAGTCACCGCTGCATCCAATGTGATCTGTTGATGCTCGAGATAACCAGCTTCTCCTCTTTGTGCTTAAGAACGGAAACGAGCCAGGGCTCCATCTTCTCCGCATTGTCTGTCAATGCCTCCTTCCCTCTTCCAAGAAAAGCTTCCAATGAATTCCATCCAAGATTAGACGACGTAATAAGCACCAACCCCAACTAATGACCCACTGTGAGGGATGCAGGAGTGAAGTTCAGGAATTTATTCATTGACCATGGAGTTAGGAATGAAGAGGAGGTGGGAGTCCTTGGAAGTTATTCATATTTTTTAATATTATTTTGATTTTAATAAATTATTTTTAATTTTTTTAATTTTTATCAAATAATATGTTATAGGGGTAGAATAGTAAAGTCAGGGAATTTTAGATGTTGAAGGTTTATCCAATACAAATAAACTTATCTATTTAGATCCTCTAAAAAGTATAAAAGCATTTATGCTTCTTTTCAAATTTCAGATACAAATAATATCTTTTTAACTTTTCAGATTTCAGATTTGTCAAACGCTACCTTAGGAAACTCTACATGGAGTATTGATGCATAGCACAATTTAAAACCAATGTTACATTTTTCAAAACTAACCTGAAAATGGAACCACTTCTTTGTTAGGGTGACAAGTTAACAGTTCAACCATCTAGGTCAAATGGGTCGACCTTTGATAAAAAAATAAAAATATAGAATTTGAAAAAAATAAAAATTACAAAAGAATTATAAAAAATTGAACACGTCTATAATATTTTGTCTTCATCATACTAGAAAAAAGTGTGATAAATGAGAAATGTTATTATCATTATTAATGATGAAAATAGATAAAAACAGCAGGTCATCAAATCATTGGCTGAACCAACACTTTTTCACAAGCGATTCATGAATTAAATGGACCCAAAAATCTTGCTTGGTGATAGGTCAACTAGTCTGACCATTTGGTTTGACCATAGGTTCATAACATTGAACCTCAACCATGCACTCAAGTATAAAACTTAAATTCAAAGATCCCTCAACTTTTCGTTTTTCATAACAAAAGAACACCCCCCTCCCCTCCCCTCCCCTCCTCGAGCTCATAGGTTCCATCACTTTGCCCCCTGACTTAGAAAAGCTAAGCTAAGCTAAGCTAAAAGGACAAAATGGTCTTGCATAATATCAGAAGGGTTAGGAGTTAGAAATATTTAAAAGAATATTTCATGAAGTTACATAATGTCAATCGCCAAGACAATGTACTGAAATACTAGAGCCATTGGTTCAAGTTTCATACAACTTATTTTCAATATATTTGTTTTATTGGTTAAAAGTATATTTGTTCGGGATATTATACAACATCAAAAGTTCATACCATTTATCGATGGCACAAATTGGGGTACTTTCTTACTCTTTAACTATGTTTCGTTTGAAGGAAAAAGACGGGAAAGAAAGAAAGGGAAAGGTAGGGGAACTTATACAAACTTTGTATCGGTCTCCCCACCTTTCCCTTTCTTTCCCCCACTTTTTCCTTCAAACCAAACACAGGTTGACTCCCATGCTACTTGGGATTTTAATTATAGAGTATATTGTTCTTTGAGATTTTTTATCTCCACTTTTTTTTTTTTTGTGAGCATGAACTTCTTATATATGTCATTTCGGATGATACTGATTTGTATTGTAGGACAAAGGGCTCTGCATCCCATCACCACAATTCCGCCATTATCCTATGCAAGAAAGGAGTATGGAAGAATTGCTTGACGTGGAAAATCAGTTACCTTCTTAGTAGGGATTATGGATTTCATTTTGGTAGGGAAATCTGTATTTTTCGTTGGGAATTTGGGTCACAGAAACTTGGAGGAGAAGTTCTAAGGCGTGTATAAAAACACTATCTTTAGAATGCTATTTGCCCCACTTTAGTTTTACTGAGTTTGTTGTTGGGATATAGGCAAATTCATTCATAGGATACAACAAAGCATTGGGCAAAAATCTACAACTAGCAAAGTTAAATAGTTTTCAAAGAAACCTTCTGTGAGACAATAGTAGATCAAACTGAGAGAGACAAGAATGATTTTCGAAAACTTGTGTTCATTTGCTTAATTCACACTCCTTATATAATTTCTAAAGAGTCATGAAAAAGAGGAAGGTGCTGATTTAGAAAAGGCTCTTTGAACAGTCACAATTTCAAACCTTGTGAGTGTTAAAAGGTAGTTAATAGTTAATGATTGTTAAGTATTAACTTTAAATAATGCTTCTTAATCACACTTGATCAAATCGTAACCGTTGAAACATCAACGGTTAGCCTCACACCAAACGTCAAAGCCCGTTTACGTGAGCCATGTGGGTGCGCACGAAGTGCGAGCAAAGTGCGCCTCTAAGCACTTCAGTGTGCTGCACACACACGCACAAGCCTCCATACTATCCTCTTATAAGGAATGTAAACAATATCCTATTTAAAAACTCAAAATGTTTAGTAATTTTTCAATGTGGGACAAGTTGAAAACTGGTTCTAGTATAAAAAAAAAAAAAAACTATTTTCAAAGATATATGTGCAGGTGTGTTTTTGTTTCATGTAATTAATCAATCAAATTCCATTGGATTTAATCTCTAATGAGATAAAATTCAACATTTGCTAATTCCAGTTGCCTTATCAGCTTGTGCTATCAATGAAATTCTTCTTTTGGCTCATTGTGGTCCATTATTAATTGATATAAGTTAAATAATGTTTTTATTATTAGTACATTAATAATTGCAATTATTATTCTATTTTTTAATATCTACTAAAAGCTTTTTTTTGAAAGTTATTACTTATTTTTTTTATTTGAATGGTTCAATACCTCTAAATTATTTAATCTATTTTTTATTATTTCAATAATATTTAAATTATTTATATATTATATTATTATTATCAAATCTATTATAATTATTTTTGTGTTTTTTATAAAATATTTAAGGTTATTACATAATTTCTTTATTTAATCTATCTAATTTGTTTTTAGGGAAATTTTCTAAAACTCACCATGAGTTTTCATCATTTCTCTTAAACTCACCACAACTTTTCAAAATGTCTAAAACTCATTATGTCACTAACTTGACGTTAAACAGATTAACGGGTGTTAATATATTACCATTTTAACCTTCATAGAAAAATATAAAATATATGCAAAATAAATTAACGGGTGTTAATATATTATCATTTTAATATTTTGGACATGAAAAAAGGAAAAAGTTCAAAAAATATTCTCAAATATAAAATACATAAAAACATAGAAATTACAAAAAATAATAAAAATTACAAAAATATAAAAATTTAAAGAAATTGCAAATAAAATAAAAAAATATTTTCAAATTATAGAAACTATAGAAATTGAAAAACAAAATCAGAAAATAAAAATTGTAGAAAATACACTAAAAGTTATAGAAAAATACAGAAATTACAAATAAATAACAAAAAATACAGGAAAATTTATAGACTGTAGAAACAAAAATTATAACAAAACACTAAAAATTCAAAAAAAAAAAGAAAATTAAAAACTGAAAAAGACCATTTTTCCTCTATCTCACCAAAGGTAATTTGGTCATGAAAATTATTATTTTATATTGACATTGACACCTCTGATAAGTATTAATGGTGCACTAACGAAAGGTGAGTCTTGAAAAATAAATACTTGCTATCATGGTGAGTTTTAGACACTTTGAAAAATTGTGATGAGTTTAAGAGAAATGTTGAAAACTCATGATGAGTTTTAGACAATTTCGCTTGTTTTTAAATAATATTTAAAATATGATTTAATTATTAATTTTTTAATATCTAAAATATTTAAAATTATTCATTTATAATATTATTCATCTATTTAATAATATCACTACTTAGTTATTTCAATATTACTTATTTATTAAATTTTATAATTCATAAAATTATAAGTTAAACTATTATTACGTAATTTTGCTAATTCCAGCTGCCTTATCAGTTTGTGCTATCAATGAAAGTCTTCTTTTGGATCATTGTGGTCCATTGTGTTTTCATAATTTATAAGCCATGCATATCTTGTTGGAACTTAAGTTGTGGTTGGTGTACATCCAACTAATTCTTTAACGGCCTTAGCCTCCACCTATTTCACCAGCTGCCAGATTTATTCAAAAGTTCTATATTAATTTTTTTTGTTTTACCTTCTCTTTCTCAACGAAATGCCGTATTTAATAAAGAGTTATGACTTGTTCTATACTTCTATTAGAGCACTGTGCGGCAGGACTTTTATCAGTAGTGCGGAAGACGACTCTGGATCTCGTACCCACAACTCTATTGACACCTACCCACCAAACACTACCTGATACCTCTATGCATTAGGAACATCTCCCCTTGCATAATATGTAAGTGTGTAAACTCTGATTATTTGTTTGTCCGAAATAAAATTGGAGAAGGTGATGCAAATGCCCTGAATATCAATAAAAAATAATATTTTTATAAAATAATTAAAATAAAATAACATTTTTAGAAAAATATTAAAAAAAGACAAAAATACTGTTCATCGTCTTCTCTGCCTCTGTATTCATGCGAAAAAATGTGTGCGATGGTTCCACTGCATATGGTTTGGTGAAGTGGTGGAAGATATTTACACCGGAGCAAAGCTCCGGCATCAATCGGTTCGTAATAAAGGAAACTATCCTCAAACCCCAATTCTTTTGCCGAGTTGCACGTTTAGCTGCAATTGGGCTTAAGAAGAAAGCATTGCGCCAGATTCCGGTAGCAGTGTATGGATCGGTGATAAGATATCATCTTGCCGAAATGCAGCCATGGGTTCCATGTCAAGTGCATAGACACATGGCTGGTGTCACACTCGTCGTGCCCTACTTGCCGGCATTCATTGCTGGACCGCCCAACATCTGATGCAGAAGATGCCGATGAACGAGTTAGGCCGCCGGAAGGTGGGTCTGGCCGACAGGGTGGCGTCATAGTGTAGTTGTAGGCTTGTAGCGCAGCCGAGTTGATGGTGTTGATCGGAGCTGAGCTGCCTCTCTATTCATACGACAGAGCAGACCTGCCTACTCTACCGCGTACCTCAGAGTTCAACATCTTTGCACCCTTGTTTGTCCCCCCGAACTTGACCCTTCCCCAGTGACTCCCACACCATTTTCATGCCGGAGAATGCTGGTGACGTCTGCCGGAAAACCCTCCCAACTGCGGGAGATCTGATCCACGTCGGTGTATTTAATGTTGTCACCATCGTTGTATCCAATACATTGAAATTCGATGTGCGTGGCGTTGGCTAGAGGGAGTAGGCGTCGGATGATGCGGCATACCCGGATAGCCGGGAGCTGGCTGCCGACCGGTAGCCGAAAGCCAAATCGGCATTGCAGAAAGCTCATTGTTGCTATGGTTGAACTCGCGAGGTGGGGCTGGAGTGTTTACTGAATGTGGCCGAACTTCTGACTTGGTACGTAGAGAGTGATTAAGCAATCTAATCCTCCTGGCCTAGAGGGAGAGCAAAACAAGCACCAAGATCTTAGAAACAGTATCGGCCAGTATGAACTTGGTGCCCATCTGTTATGGGTTGTTGTGAGATATGAAGTGGAATGATAGCACCGGAACAGCAAACATGACAACGAACCGATTGATGCCGGAGCATTCCTCCGGTGTAAATATCTTCCACCACTTCACCGAACCATACGCCACCAACATGGAAAAGTAGAGTGGAACCATCACAGACATTTCTTCGCATGAATACAGAGGCAGAGAAGATGACGAACAGTATTCCTGCCCTTTTTTTATATTTTTCTGAAAAAAAATCTTACTATAGTTATTTTGTAAAAATATTACTTTTTATTCATATTCAAAACAAAAAGTTGCCCTTAGAACAAATGCTGAATCAATAAGTTGCCCTTATTGATATTAGATCCAGTTATGAACAAATGCTGAATCAAGTGCAAAATTTGTATCCATATTAGATTTACACCGCAAACGGAGCAGAACAAAATCTCTATTGTGTTGCTAATTAATTAAGCATTTTACAAAAGCTTCTCAAGGGGTGGTCCGGCTTGCATTAAATGAGCGTGACAACATGTATGATGATTCGTGATGGCACAAAACAAAGCAAAAACAAGATGATGAGAAGATATATATAACACAACACACAAGTTTACGTGGTTCGGCCTTTGGCATACGTCCACGGAGAAGGTACAAATCCACTAGATAAAAGTTGGAGTACAGAGTTGAATAACATCTCAAACCCAAAAATCTCAGTGTGGCAGATGCAAAGTAAATCCACTGCCAAAAAACAAAAAACTACATAATATATAGGACCCACATACAAAGCGGATTGGAATCTACCACAGACCTTAATGAAAATTCCCCACAAGCTTTGGGTTGAATCATGGAGCAAGCTGCAAACTGGAATTCAAGGCACAACTCAACAAAAGAAGTAGATTAAGCTGGTTTAATTGATGACAGGAGAGGTTCATATCTAGTAGAAAAGCAAGAAACAATTAACTATTCAATTTTATAGTGCAAAAGCAGAGTATTGAATTGTTACACATGGCGTACAGTGTACCTAAGAAGGGTTGTTAACAGACTTGTTTTTGCTTTATTTTATTGGCCTTTATGCCTTTTTCTCCATTACAGTAGTCTGTGCATATATCCTTCTTTTCTCCCTCAAACGTTGCATCTTTATCCTTGGCTTCTCTTCTCTCACTTCTTACTTTATTTGCTGATTTTCTTCCTAAAGTACATAAAGAAACCATAAATTCTTTATGTAGAACATGAAGCCTATAAGAAACAAGGGAGTGGATCTCTATTCTATTAATGGAGGAATAAAGCATCACTCCTCTCTAACATGTAAATTGTGACCAGAATAAGGATTGCTCTTTCAACATTTTTTTTTATTTCCTTTGCGACTAACCCACCTGTATATTTACTATTTCCGTCCCCTCATATCCATTCCCTTGTTTCGTATGTATAGGCCACATAATGGTGTCCAATTCTACACCAAGAAAGGAAACCAGTTCAGCAGATGCATTAGCCACAAACAAGGGGTGAAAAAATAGACTCGATTGTATTGGGGGTTGACTAATGGGGAATCTAGCTTCTAGTTTTAGTCAATACAAAAGATATATTTGGGTTGCTTGCTGAGGCAACCTTCCATGGGGACATCTTTGTATGTAACATTAGGAATATATTAAAGAAGACAGTTACCAATCAAAATAATTGCCACACCAAGAATAAAGACAAGCCAATTCATATGGGAATAAGGAAATAAGATAAGAACACTTCCTTTTTTATTCAACCTCTTATATCATTTTTCATGAATATTTGATACAAGATAGCAAGCTCCATGCAAGTTTAAAAACAATGTGACACCCAATCACACAGGACTTAAATAGGAATATGAATGGCCACAAGAACTCACTTGTTCATTATATCCATCTATAGTTTAAATCAACGTAGGAATCCTGAAAATGTACAATCCCCACATAAAAGAATAAAGCATTAATAAATTCAGGAAGTGACATCGAAAACTGATTAAAATTTCTTTAAATCAGATAAGAATCCAAAGAGAAGTCTAATGCAAACCCAACCATCTGAGCACCCTCAGATGGGAAGAGAGTAGATCTTGATTCTGATACAATCTAATGCAAAAACAAAAGAGAGATCAAACCCAGACAAACAAAGTCAGTACCACGAGGATTTTTTTTAATAAGCAAAAAATAAAATAGTTTTATAGGTAATAGATTGGTGGAACTTAAATCTGCTAAAATTAGCAAAAGGCAAATTGTACAAAAAAAAAACAACTCAGAATGTCACCAAACCAACACACTCTACCAAATTTGCCCAGTCCACCTGACAACTTGATAAATGGATTCAAAAACCCAGATCTTCTCAATCATGTACAAAACATGACTAAACTCAATAGCACCATGAAAATCCCCTATGAATTAGTTATCTCCATCTGGCTTATATCAACCTTCTGAACCAGAGAATTAACAATAGAACCTGAAATTTGTCTGATAGGTTCAAGGAGTGGATAATTTCAGGAAAGAAAAGAAGATAAGAATAAGAACAAGGGATAAACAGAAAAGTATCCACAAATCTCCTAGAATAATAAGCAAACCAATTCAGAGATGTAATGCTGATTTAAAAGCTGCTAAAGAAGAAGAAATCAAAACAAGCCCAACACTAACTTGAAAATCATTATACTAGAGAGTAATCCAAACTAAATACATAGGGAAAACACTGATATCTCATCACCCTCAAAAACCAAGTACTGACTCATCAGATCTACAGAGCAGTAATCAATACACTCGAAATCAAAATGAGAAAAGAAATATCAACATTCTCAAAAGTAAAAGACCATGTACCATCTCATTGTATATGTAGAGCAATAATAATTTTCTGCTGCCAATCAAAAAGGAACAAGAACCTCTCTTGAGTTCGAAACTAACAAAAGACGGATCAAACCCACAGTAAAAGGGTTGCAAGCCATTGCTTTCCTAGAATTTTGTTGCACTTGGAATATTGAGAATAGGTAGTGAAACTGACTGGCAAGTGAATAGGCAGAGGATGAATGGATGGACAACTGATATTAGATAGCCACGTCACTTTTCATTCCATATAAGAACTTCTATTGTACCTGGACAATATGCAATTATGAGGCTTAAGTTGCTTCAAAGTGGCTGTCAGGATAGAGCTGATACAAGATATTTCCTCCAATAAAGTATGCATCTAGAGGAGATATTCTATGATTACTTTGGTCTAACTTTATATGCCACAATAATTAAATTACCCTGAATAAGTTCAGGAATAAACCAAAGATATAACTAGAGGTCTCAGACAAGCAGACACTCAGATAATATCCAATCCTTACCACCCAATTTACTGCAATGACTGTGATTGCTTCAAATTAAATCCACTTTAATTGGAAAAAAATACTCCAAAACCACCAACAAACCTGAAATGTCTTGTGCCCAGAAAAAAAACCCAGTCCGCCTGAAAAGTCAACTAATGGATTTAGATGTATGTAGTTCTCAATCATCATGCATAAAATTTAAATAGGAATCTGAACAGCCATGAGAACCACCTTTTGAATTAGGCATATATAAGCCATGTCAAGTTCAAATCAACCCTTTGAATCCCAAATAGCAATACAAGAACCTGTAATTTGTCTATGTAAACCAGAAAATTCATCCAAAAATCTCAGTCAATAACAAGCAAGCCAACTCAAAAATCCAACACTGATGTTAAAACTGCTCAATCCGAGTGAAATCAAAAGTAAATATCAAAACTAACTTAATGTCAAATGAGAAAAGAATCCTAACCGAAAGTTAAGGCAAAAAAAAAAATGATTCATCTATATCAACACTCTCAATAATCATGAACCAACTCACCGAATCTGAAGAACAATAACTATTCCACTGCCAATGAAAATGGAAAGAGTAGTTCTGATTCTGATGCAATATAATGGCAAATTACCGGTGGTCATGAAAAAATGAAACTTCAAAAATCAACCAAAGACACGTGAAACCCACAATAGAGGTTCTGAAAAGCACTGTCTTCTAGGATTTTGATGCATTGGACTGTTGAGATAAGATTGTGAGACTAACCAGTAGTGAACAGGCAGACAAGTGAAATCCACAATATAGGAGCTGTGGACCATTGTCATCTAGGATTTATATGCATTGGACTATAGAGATCAGATAGTGAGACTGACTGTAAGTGAATGTGGAAGGATGACTAGGTTGATTAAGTGGTGCAATTGCAGACAGCCACATCATATTTCATCACATACAAGAACTTCCATTGCAATTGGACAGCATGCAAATATGACAGAGGGCTGCAACACTTCTCTGATAACATGTGGAATTATAGCTTTTCCATGACTATTTGACCACTTTGACTACTTTATATCCTATCAAAACTACATGGTCCTTGATGAGAATTACCAATCATGATAGTAAAACCTTGGGCTGACAAGCATGAGAATGCATGTTTCACGTCTGTGAGCAGCCACCTCATGCCAAAAAAGATTAAAGCATAAAAATAGAAATTCCCAAATATCCCTGTAGAACAACGAAACCAAAACAGTTATTCAAAGCTGATACAAAACTGACCAATAAAATGATACCATAACTAGGACCAAATGCTGACTCATGAATTGTATATACTAAGAGAAGAATCAATACTCATAGGCATGGAAGTCCCCCACAATCAGGACCTTGGGAAACCAGCCTCGACATCATCAGTTTTAGAACCAGTCTATCTCATGTCAAAATTAAAACCAACATGTCTTGATTCAATCTAAGACAAAAAAATAATAATTAGGCAAATTTTCAAAACCACCAAATGACATATCAAATCAAATCCAAGCAAATGGAAGACTTTTGCACTTTCCTATAAAACAATTAAACAACATACTGATATCCTATAAAAGAATTATAGTCGATAATACAAAAAAATACAGAAATGCTAGAATCTGTATGTTCAAGTAAACTGCCTCAAGTAGTATGACTTATCAAAGCAGAAATGTCAAATAAAATCCAACTTTTTATATCCAAACAGTCTCAAAAATGAAATAACACACTTGAGAGGCATGGATTGAATAAATGTCTGCCCATTGCATTTAAATTCTCTACCAACACAAAACAATCTGTAAAACCATGAAAACCCTCTTCTGCAATAGTCATTATCTGTATAGAGACTTCCAGCACAAATGTCAAATAAAACCCAACTTCCAACCAATCTCAAAAATGAAATAACACACTTGAGAGGCATGGATTAAATAATCGTCTGCCCGTTGTTTTTAAATTCCCTACCAACGCAAAACAATCTGTAATACCATGAAAACCCTCTTCCGCAATATTCATTATCTGTGTAGCCACAAAAACCCTCGTCCATAATAGTCATTATCTATATAGAGACTTTTGGTGCAAAACATCGGCAGAAAGGACTACCGACTGGAAAAATTGATGAACGGAAGAATCACCCAAAGGTCATAATACCAATTTAGTTAAAGATCTGTATAGCAATGAAAACCCACTTCTCTGTACCCACAAAAATCCTCTTTGCAATATCATTATCTATATAGCCATGAAAACCCTCTTCTGTGTGGCCATGAAGATTTGATGAATGGAAGAAGAATACACGAACTAAAAGTCTACTATATCGGAGAATCCTCAGAAACCATGCAACTCCACAAATGTGCAGAGCAATAATCATTCCACTGCCTATCAAAACATAAATAGAACATGTCTTGATGATGATACAATATAACGAAAAGAATTTATTCATATCAGCACTCTCAATACCCATGTACCAACTCACCATATCATCTATAAAACAATAACCCTTCAGCGGTCAATAAAAATGGATGGAGTAAAGGTCCTTATTGTGATGCAATCATATGCAAATAACTAATAATCCTGATCAAAAGAGATTCCCAAAATTAACTGAAGACAAATGCAACCCACAATAAGGGAGTTCAAAGTCATTGCCTTCTAGGATTTAAGCACTTTGACTGTTGTGATTGAGATTAGATGATGAGACTGCTTGTAAGTGAACAAACTGCGGAAGAATGACTAAGTTGATCAAGCAATGCACTTGCTTAATAACGGCATCATTTTTCATCCAATACAATAACTTTCCTTGAAATTGGACAGAGTGAAATGACAATGTTAATCTTGCATTGCATTTGAAATCAGGACAGAGCGCAGCAAGACTTCTCCTCCGATAACATGTCCATCTAGAGCTTTTCCATGACTATTTTTCCCCATTTTATATACTATAATGACTACATTGTCCCAGATGAGAATTACGAATCGTGATAGTAAATTCTTGGTCTAACAAATCATGAGAATACAGGTTTCAGTCCAGGAGGAGCCACTTCATACCAAAATTCAATAGCTTAGGTCTGCATTCAGTCCATCCTTATCAAAACCGCAAATAGTCAGGAGAAAAATTGAGTAATGGCCTTTTTATACTGACAAGAACAAGGTAATTCACCTAAAACAACACGATATACTTGCAAAGCATAGTTCTTATATAACACATCGGATTAGCACATTGCCAAAAGTTCAAAGACACACCATTGAAAAATACTTTCCAAATTAATTTAGTTCATCTTGGTTAAAATATAACTAATAGAGCTAGGGATGCCAAGGTGAAGATATCCATATTCCTATGTGCAACAGAAATCAACCTTCATGTCATGAGAGAAACATGTTTCCACATTTTTATACATCCAATTACAATTCTCCATCATCTGTTTACAACTCTAGTAGAAAGGCTAGTTTTTATATCATGGAAGTAGGTTCTTTTTCAGTTAAAACTTGGTCAGAATAAACATACTCTAAAGATATCCGAAGTATGGATGACTTTTACTTCTTGTTTACTTGTCCTTCAAGGCAAGTCACCTTTCATCACTTCAATACCATGAGTATGTAAAGTAGTAATTAGGAGAACTATATGATAAACCAAGTGAGAATCGTATGAGAATGGAAAAACTCAATTTAATGGAACTTGCACTTTCCCGAAGGACCAAACATGGCTATTCAATAATTTGATGTTAATTTATTAAATGAGAATCAGCACAAAACGAGTGGTGAGATGTGATGGGAACTCCAATCTCTCATGTCAAATTTCAAATGGCTTTATAATCCACCACAACATAAGAATCTTAATAAGAGAAGAATTGTGTTGGATTCTAATTTATCCAATAAAGCAGGACAGCTAGTGGACACAAATACGAGTGGAACCAACATGGAGTCTAGTTTTCATCAGTAGGGTGTCTTAGTTGTATGAGAGATGGATAGGGGTTAATGATTTTGGGAAGCCATTGTATGTCAGGTGAGTGAAAGGTTGGAGTTGAAGATTGAGGGTAGATAAGGTTGTTGAAGATTGTGGGTGTATTGGATATTTTATTAGTACGGGTAGAGGTGAGTCTTTGTTATTGAGTGGTTTTACTCTCTCTTTTGGGCGATTCTTGTCACCTTATCTTGTTCTTTCCTTTTTCTTTTAATCAATCTTATTTTACTATCAAAAAAAAGCCCACAACATAAACATTCCCATGGAACCAGTCATCAGGAAATTGAAGGGCCAAGGAGAACATACGGGGAAAAATGATAAACTCATTTTGAGCACAGATATTTTCTAATAACAGGATCTCTTGATCAATATTTGTAAGATAGACCAAAGCATAAATAGAGAAATTCCCAATATCGCTGCAGAACAACAAAACCAAAATGATTATCCAAAGCACTGCCTAAGAAGAATAAAACTAGGACTAAAAGCTCATGAATTGTACATAATAAAAGAAGAACCCACACTCATGAGTTTTAGAACAGATACCATTCCATCTCTCGTCCAAATAAAAACCAGGAATCTCTTGAGTCAATCTTCCAAAGAAGATAACAAAAAAAACAAGTTGTCAAAACCACAAAATGACAGATCAAATCAAATACAAGCAAGGCAGCAGATTCATGAACCAAAATGGATCAAATCACCTAAGATATGCCATAGGCTGACTGAGTCCTAATGCAATCACAATCCAGCAACACATGAACATTGCAGGAACTTAAAAAAGCCCATGAATAACAAGATAATGGAAATTATAATCTACCTAATACATGTACCAATTTCTAAAGGCGAATGGAAGAGGAGAAAGGCTGGAAAAGCCAAACTAGAACTAAAGCCTCTACACAATAGATTGGAACCACAAATTATAATGTACCAATAAAAGCTAAAATCTTCCACATAACTCATAAACCATAAGTACTAACAAGTTTCAACATCTTGAAAGAATCTCTCCATCAGAACCATTTAATCCAAAGAAAACAGAACTAAGATGCAACAACTACCAAGAACTTACACTTGGCATCAAGAAGCTTTCTGCACAGTGGAAGGACCCAAAGTCATGTTGCCAATTTAGTAAGAGATATATACAGCCATGAAAACCCTCCTCTTTCATGGCCGTTATCCGTATATCCACAAAAGTCATCTTTAGCTATAATCATTATATGTATAAGCCACGAAAACCCTCTTTTGCAAATAGTCATTATCTGTATAAGCTATGAAAACCCTCTTGTGCAATAGTCATTATCTGTATAGCCACGAAAACCCTCTTATGAATAGCCCTGAAAATTTGATGAATCAAATAACCACTGAAAGATCCTCATACCAATTAGAGATCTGTATAGCCATGAAAGCTTTCTTCTGCAATAGCAATCATCTGTATACTCTTCATTATTACATGAAGATCACAAACATTGCATATTAAAACTTCTGATGTCACAAAAAAACGCATTTTCATAGGCCTCTAGCCAATTGATTTATTGTAAGATTAAGTTGCAATTCAAAGTCTCCAACAGTGAGAACACCAAAAATAGTTCCTCGAATAAGGGATGGGAACAGCAACTGAAAGCCAACCAAGACCATTCACAATGAGTTATGACACTTTCTCATTAACTAGGATTCTATGGTATTCCACATAAAACCTTGTTAAATTTCACTAAAAAAGAACTGTCAATCCAAGTCCTGAATGTTCAAGACAGACTTCACCATAACCCATTCAATGTACAAAATGATCCATCAGATATGAAGAGGATAAAAGGTGGAAAGTATAGATGAAAACTAGAAGTTCTATTACAGGGACAGGCCTGTCTTAAACAACAAAGAAAAAAAAAATCAAATGGTTAGGACATCAAACTGATATCCAATTAGATTCAATAATATAAACCCAATCCAATTATCTTCCTCAATATATATTCTATCTTTTAATAAAAAATTAATGCCAATTACAAAGGCTTCAGAAAATAAAAATCTGGATGACAAAAGCTCCTCACAACCACAAGATCTGAAAATCACAGACCCAAAGCACTTCGCATGCTCCTTAAAGCTCTTAACATTACATAGTTGTTCTTATGAAACCTCATCAAATGCATAAATTTGTTATTATTTGGGTTGTCAATCCTTTTTTCTTTATAAAAAGTCACAAACAACCCAAGCATAAGAAACCAAAAATACATTGAAAAGAGAATATTCTAGCCCCTCAATAGAGAAAAATTTTTAATTGGTAAGCACATAATTTTTTTTGATCGGTCACAGAAATTCTTTTGTGAGAAACCAAAGAGAACATCCACAACAAAGGCTTTGCTCATATCCCCACTGTATTGCACAGGAAATACAACCTCCGATTCAACCTCCCACCAAATGAACTGAAATCATAAAAGTTTAACTAAAGTGAATGAAAAAAGAATAGCATGCCCATCTGTAGGATCAAAATTTAGCTTATACAAACTTTACGGCAGAAGGTACTACGAACATGAATAAATGACTGCATGATTGCTTACAGTTAAATCCACTAATTAAAAAAAAGGAAGTGGTGTAACAAAATCTTCAAACCTCAACAATCCCGGTACCCAATTCACATCGCCCTAGAAAAGAATGATAACTGGATTAGGATCCTATGTAGAACTTCTGAATTATCATCATGCTTATAAACTTAAATATGAACTTGTATAGCCGAGAAACACCCCCTTATGAAATAGGCATCTAAATAGACATGTCCAGTTCAAATTGACCTTCTGAATCCTGTAAATTCATGACAAACTTGCACGTATGTATCCGTATAAAAAAAGAACACTTGAGAAATTCAGGAACAGAAAAGGCTAAGAGATGAGGAGAACTTATTCTTCGTCAAATAGATGATCCATCACCCAATATATGCAGCCAAGGAATACTCAATCTACCTGATGAACAAGAAAACCACCACAAAGATTCAACGCCGATTTAAAAACCGCTAAATCAGAGAGAATCAAAACTAATCCTCAATACAAATTTAAAGATCGCTAAATCAGAGAAGAATCCAACTCAAGTCTAATGCAAACCCATCCATCTCAGGACCCTCTAAAACAATTCACCAAATAAGCACATCTGCAGGACAATAATCATATCACTGCCAATAGATAATCCAAAAATCGAAATCAAACAGGTCTTGAATCAAAGAAATAAACGGTGTTGTTGAACAGACAACAATTCCCAAAAATCCAACAAAAGACTGATCAAACCAACTCAAAATAGCACTCCGTGCAACCACGATGGGTCAAATTAACTGAGAAATTCAAAAGCCTGACAAAATCCTGCATGATCAAGATAATAATCGCCAAAACTCGAGAGGAAAGGAAAGGCTCATAGAACTCCAGGACATTATGGAAGAGCAGTAATAGCCACCGACCAAAAACCGGGAGAGATGGGGAAGAAGCGGAGCCCGCTTGAGCTGCACGCGGACGCAATTAGAAGGGGATAACTATTTATAGGCACGAGGAAATTAGATGGACGACTGAGATTAAACGATGTAACCGCCTCTTCTGACTCCATTCCCTTTCGGGAATTTCGTTACCGACTTAGCGCAAGCTGCGAACGGATCGGATGCAAGGTAAATCCATATTTGATACGTTTCCATTTGGATTCGAATCGAATTTGGAATGCGATCCGATATAAAATAGGGTTAAAAGTAAAAACTGTTGTAACATTCTTTTACTAACACACATCGGTTTCGAATATGGATTTAATCGTATTATATCTGATTGGATAGGGTGGATCCATCATCCATATTCAATCCAACACTTGGAAGTTGATAAAGCGGTCGCTGGTTGGATCATGAAAAATCGAAAAACCGAACCGAATTGATTGGTTCGATTCAATTAACCAATATAAAAACGAGTGGTTAACCTTTATTTATAATATATTACAAAAATAAAAAAACCAAAAAACTGATAATTAACTGAACTGATTAACCTATTAATCAATTAGCTTCGATTTAATTTTAGTTACCGGTTTTTCAAAAATAGGTATTATCAGTTCAATGACACATTGGAACCCATAATTAAATTCTAACTTAAATCAATTTCTCTTGGGCTTTTAGAATGTGTTATAAAATATAATTGAAAGACTTCTGGTCAATTGAGGTTGGTATTGGACTAAAACTTAAAAGGTTGGGGTAGGTTCAGAAATTCCATGTTAAGTCAAGCTGGGTTAAGTGTGGGTGGAAGCACCAGAGGGCTTAGATTAAGGTGAAGGCAAACCAGTACCAAATCTGACCTGTTGACAACCTTGATTAATATAATGTAAGTTTTAATTAATTCTCTTGTCATTTACCTTAATGCTGTGCTTAGTTGCAATGCAAATAATTTTGCACTGATGCAAAACTATGGCAGTGCAAATGGTTTGATTGTAAATTCTGAACTGTTTTTGTTTGGAATATAATTTATTTTGTTTGATTGTAGTGAAAATTAAGTAAATTAAAATCTAAAACAAAATTAAATGGGAATTTGCATTTTCTTCATTTGCACTCTTATGCATTTGTACAAGTGCAAATAAATTTGCACTGCAACCAAACACAGCCTAAGACTCAATTTGGAAGGAGTACAAATACAAATATGTAGAGTGCAAAATCTTGCATTTTGTGTTATTTTGTATGTATTTGTATATACGTATTTGTATTTATAGTCTTTTCAAACTGAGCTTAAGTCTGTGTTTGGTGGCAGTGCAATTTTATTTGCACGAGTACAAATGCATGAGAATGCAAATGAAAAAAAAATACAAATTCTTGTTTAATTTTGTTTTGGATTTTACTTTATTTTGTTTTATGTCTTAATTTACTTCATTTGTATTGCAGTCAAACAAAATACGCTAAAGTTTGAAACGAAAATAGATCAGAATTTACATTCAAATCATTTGCACCGTCATAGTTTTGCATCAATACAAATTTATTTGCATTGCAACCAAACACAGGCTAAATGAAAAAGTTTGTACCATTTTGGTATTTGAATCACTAGTTTGTTTTCAATCATTGCATGCAATCAATTAGGTCGAGAGACTTTCAAATCTAGGACCCATTTAATAATGATTGAATTACTTGATCTGAATGAAAGACTCATTTACTTTTATCTTTTTTGTAAAAACAGAAACCCACAACTTCCTTAGACTCAGCTTGGAAGTAGTATAAATGCAAATATATACAGTGTAAATGCATACAAAATAATACAAAATATAAGGTTTTGCACTCTACATATTTGCATTTGTACTCCTTCCAAACTCAGCCTTAGGTTCAGTTTGAAAAGATTACAAATACTGTAAAAACGCATACAAAATAATACAAAATACAAGATTTTGCACTTTATATATTTGTATTTGTTTTCTTTCCAAACCAAGGATAAATTAATAGGTCATTCAGTTCAGTTGAGCCTTTACTTCATTGGTAACTCCCTTAATCAATCTTTTATTTTTCCTCTCTAGCTATCCATATATGGTAAGTTTAATGCTTCTCCAGTTTTAAACTTTCTTTTATATGCATAATTTTTGGGGCAAATTGATGAAACCTTCCATAAAGTTTAATAATTGCAATCACCTCCCTTGAACTTTCTAATACAGTTGCAAGTAGATCATCTCCAGTAGAATCTTCTTAAAAAATGCATAAAATGTCCAAAATACCCATGTAACTACTATTGAATCTGGTCTTGTGGGAAAAAAATACAAAATCTTATGAACACCAAAACAAAGAAAATTTAAAGTCACAGCTTTACCTTTGAGTGATTGATATGAAGGGCAATAAATCAATTTTAGAAAAGAGATTGAAAAGGTTTGGGGTAGTGATTCATATGAAGAGAAAATTTGGAAAATAAACATTTTTGTTAAAAGTAATTACATGGGTATTGTGGACATTTTCATGCTCTTTTTTAGAGGGAATCTACCGACAACCATGTCAAAAAGTTCAAGAGAGGTGATTGCAATTATCAAACTCCAAGGGAGGTTTCAACAATTTACCCTATTTTTTACTTATGTTTTCATGAAAATATTTTGGCTCATTCAATGAAAGTCACAAGCATCCCTTTGAGGCTTCGAGCACTATAGTGAAGGATACGGACCAAGAATTGTATTAAACCTGGAAATTTTATGTTCAAGCTGACATATGACTTGATTACATGCCCATAAAGTGGAATTAATGGTTGGAAAAATATCCTTCGTGGAATGATATAGAAGATAAACCTTGTTTTCATGTCCTTCCTAATATATCTCATTTCATCTATTTTAATTCTAAATATTCTGCTCTGTTTTTCTATGGAGGAATATGTGTAAACAAGTAGGTTAATCAAATTTGGAAGTAGGTTAAGGAACATACGCGCCTTAGAAATTTGAAATAATGATTCGTAATCAATTTGGATATATAGCTCAACCTACTAAAGTTTCATAGATGGCTTATAGCTTAATCAAATTTGAAATGATGGTTCAGATCAATTTTGTATAGAAAACATCAATTCAAAACTTTGGTCATTTTTTGACAAAAGCTTCAATGAGTAGAATCTTAAGATTAAAGTGCTTTCTCTTTTGCAAGGCCTAAAAGATTTTAGCAGAAGGCTGGTCTTCTGCAAAAGCCATCGGTAAGACCAGTGGATAGAAGCTTTCTCTTGAAGCGCTCCAAGCACCCGCGTAGAGTCAGAGGCAATTAAAATACTCTCTGTATTGAACTGTTTTGCGTAGAGAGCCCTTTTAAAAATTGCCCATGAGATTTTGTTTTTTTTAAAGCAAAAATGAAAAGGATATATTCATATAGAAAAGGTTACATGAGGGGATTATATTTGCCCCTTACAAAAAGATGGGCTGCCTGGTTATGTTGTCTTAAAATATGTACAAAATATATATAATCAAAAGAGGATATTAGTCATATCAATATGTACAAAATATATAAATCAAAAGAGGATATTAGTCATATCAAATGACTTCTGTGTAGCAGTTCAATCCAGTGGGTTACTCGATCTGAATTCGCAAATTCTGCTAAGGCAGCATTATCTGTATGTACCAAAAATGTGTGATGCCATTAGAAAGAGCCACTTGTAATCCTCTTAACAAGGCTCAAGTTTCAGCATCATAGCTTGTGAGAACCCATGAAAGCCCACTTTCTGCAATGGTGTATCTTTCACTGAAATGTTGGAGGATGAACCCTCGTCCTGCAGCACCTGAATTTGGATCAAAAGAGTCATCAGTAAATAAAGAGGGAATATTGTTTGGAGGTAATGGTTGATGATGAAGTGGCATGGTCCTATTTGTTGGGTACTCCAGCTGGAATTTTAGTGCTAGTTTAATCACTTGCATAGGATCTGGGTTGATATTCTCAAATAGTTTCTTATTCCTTGCTTCCCACATATGATAGATTATCAAGGCAAATCTGTTGAGACTTATCATAGCTTGTTGTTTTCCCAGAGTTGTACTCAACCATGTAAACCAGCTAGTGATGTTAGTGTGTACAGGATGCTGAGCTATGATAGAGGGATTCAAACCAATTTGTGTTCAAAAGTATGTCAGTTCCACCCCAACCACATCGTCCATATAATCACAAAAGGCAGCATAGGCTATAAGATGCTACTGCATTTGCTGAGCCCCTTTAATGCTGGACCAAAAAGAGAAGATGTAGTTTTCTGGGAAGCACTGATTCAACCTGAAAATTTGAAGTGATACCAAAGAGTCTCCCTAACTCTGCAAATCTGTATTATTATAGTTTCCTGAATAATCCATGTATTCTTTTTGTGTTTTTAAAAAAGTTCAAAATTTGGTTTGCTTTGTTAAAAAATGTCAATATGTGTGTGATACCTGAATACTATGCTTAATAGTAATAAGAACTTGGGAATCTAGAATATTGTCTGCCGACTTTCTTTTTAACTTATAAATAAAGGTAATCTGAAGTACATATTGTAATTTAGCAAAAAAAAAGTACAACAATTGCAATTGTGAATATATTTCAGGTTCCTGCCTGTGCTGGATGTGGCCTCTCTCAAACTAGAAGCTGACATGCCTGGCTGTTCAAACCAAGATGCAACTAGGAAGGAGATGGGGATTTTTAATTCTTCCACATTGATGGTTTCCAGGATGAATCAGGCTGCAGTGTCTCGCTCTCCCATTCAGTTATCATTAGACACAACAATGCCCAAAGGAGGGATTTCCCATGAATCTTCTCATAAAGGTAAATGTGAAATCACAGAAAGAAACTAAACATGCAAGACCAATGGATCTAGTGATATTTCCCTTCCTGACTAGTTGAATGACATAACTGGATTTTTAGATTCAAAGGCAAGCAATGATAATATTGAATCATGTCCTACCAAAAAAGCTGAAGGCTCAAAGAGGAAAGGCGATCTAGAGTTTGAGCTACAATCGGAAATGGCTCTTTCTGCCACTGTAGAAGGTATTTGTGAGAGTGATGCCGCCCCAGATTTAAAAGAGCTGCATACTACATCAGGTTTTCTTTCATTGAGAAGGATGAAAAGAATTAAAATTGAAGATCCCATAGTTTCTTCCCAAGGAGTCTCTACTGCACTTGGGTCAAGAAAAGTAGGACCTCCACTGCATTGGGCAGAAGTCTATTGTAATGGAGAAAACTTGACAGGGAAGTGGGTGCATATTGGTTCTACCAATGCACTTCTTGATAGTGAGCACAAAGTAGAAGCTGCAGTAACTGCCTGCATAAGGTCTCTGAGATATGTAGTTGCTTTTGCTGGGCATGGGGCCAAAGATGTGACTCGCAGGTTTTGGCTCCTAATTTTCTATGTAAATTTTCGTTCATTTTTATAACTTTACAGTAAATTAAATGAAAATATCAATTCCAATAGATTTTTTAGATGAAAGATCATACAAGTGTTATTTTATTTTCAATGTTGTGTTATGAACCTGTAATTGTGCAAAGATCAATGAGAGGCTATGCTCAATGACTTAGGCTCTCTAACTGTGCAAAATCTGTATATGGTACACAGATAATAAAGAAAAAAAGAATAAAGAAGAAGAGGGAAGAGAAAGAACATAGCGGGTTGATAAAGTATTTACAAGAGAAGGTCCATAAAGGTCCAACATATCATTCTAATAGGTTGATAAAGGATTGGACATGACCGTCAGAGACAAACCGCCGGTTGGGATTCACTGGGATTTGCTGGCTAGTGCTTTACAGATAAAATCCTATGCTCAAAACACTGATTTTAACTCCAGGTGGCCAACCACCTACTTCATGCCACAACTAAACAAAACTAAGGGTCATAAGAAGCTAGTCCAGTGACCCAAATGCTTTGAGTCCATCTTTGATGTGAAATTGGATTTGGTGCTCACAAAAGTGTGCTCACACTCGTTCTTACAACCATTTTCATCTGTGTATTAGAAATATCTCCCCATAAATAAAAAGATAAAAATATGGAGATGTTCCCAATGCATGGCTGAAAAGGGCTGTGAGAACGGTGTGAACACAGTTTTACGAGGACTGAATCTGCCCACCTTTGATGTTGTTTGCCCTTCTTACATTACATGTAGTTTGAAGAAATATCCAAGATTATACTATTCCCCAGCCCTTCTTACATGGCTGAAAAGAGCTGGGGGAAGATTATACTATTCCTATCTTTATAGTTAAAATACTTGACTATCATTCTAATATTAATATGTTTTGATTTGCAGGTTCAATCAATATGATAAGTGGATTTGCATTGGAAGATGTGCTGCATTATTAGAGAATTTGATTATTTTTTAAGTTCTTGTACTATTTATATGTCAATTAGCTATTGTATTTGAACAATGTCTTTTGGATATTTTAATATATAATCTTTGAATTAATAGATTTCATTTTAAATTGATTTTTATCAAATGGTTTTGCTGTATTAAACATATATGAAAATGCTAAATCAATAAGCAATTCAGGTACCACAAAAATGCTGCAATTAAGTGGGTATATGGTTTATGCCGGCGGTCATGTCCGCCGGCTTAGCTATCAACCTGGTATAAATAAAAATGAAAAAAAAAAGATCTAAGCCGGCGGTCAAGCAACCACCGGTTTAGCCACAACCAATACCTAAGGCGGCGGTTCAGGTACCACAATTTTTTCAACCTTTTTTCCCCTCAAGGCACAGCTTGTTTGCAGTGCAGATTTCATTTGCATTGATAATGTGAATGCATGGCAGTGGAAAAAGGATGACTGCAAATTCTGGTTTAATTTTGCTTACAATTTGACTGTATCTTACTAATTGTTAGTGAGAAGTAAAATGAAGCGATTCCGACTTTATATATAGAAAATGAAGGTAGGAAAAAGGTTATTGATCAGATACTGGGAAGGTGGTAAAAATTTTACATCAACATTTGGGATACAAAATTTGCACTGTCAAAGAATGTAAATGAGACCAAAAAAAACGGTACAAATTTTGTATCAGGTAGACATTGTAGGAGTGTAAATCATAGTTACTAATAAATAGAAGCAAATTTGTATCCGGTTCAGATTTACACTGCAAAGAACAGTTTGAGAGAGAATCAATTATATATGAGATGGACAATGGGGAAAACCGGAAAAATAATGTCAATAAGCAACTCTATCAAGTTGATGACTTGATTTTCTAAAATAACCAATGAAACAATCCTTGTTTGACATTCAATGTAATCCAAGAACTCATCTTCTGATTAATTTTCAATGAAATGGAGGAATTAAACGACTAGTCTAGAGCATAGACCATCCCCAGCTAAATCATGCTTGATCTAACTGTCCTTTTCAACATTTTAGGGTATGCCAAGTTATGAAAATATTTCTGAAGCCTGTCTTTCCTGGAAGAGCCAAATGAGAATATTTTAGGATACATGTTTGATGGGGAGCCCTCATTCACTTGAGTCTAAACTCTAAACTGAAAAAGTACTTCCTCTGGGAAAGTCAAACTACCCACCCACCCACCCACTTTTAAATTTGAGCTCTTTTTGGGTGGAGACTTGTGAACCCAAACAAAACACCAGCAAGGAGAGAAAACCATGGTGCCCCATCTCCTGCTCCATCTCTCATGCCTCACACTGGTCTGGGCAGCATCAGCAGAGACAAAGCTTGGATGCCAAGCCCAATGTGGCAACATAAGCATTCCCTACCCATTCGGCATGGGAGAGGGTTGTTCCATTAGCCCATCACACCACATCAACTGCAACACTTCCTATGATCCCCCTAAACCCTTCTTGGGCACCACTGACAATGAGGTCCTGGAAATATCACTTTATCATGTCCGCGTAAATAAGGTTCTAGCTTTCAACTGTTATGATGAAGCACCAGTCTCAGGTGCTCATAGAACCGATTTGGAGGGCACCCCTTACACCATCTCACACACTGCAAATAGGTTCATAGTCATTGAGTGTGACGCCTATGGCTTAATCCGAGGGTCCAAGGGAGGCTTCACGAGCGGGTGCATGTCAGTCTGCCAAGAAAGAGAGGACTTGATCGACGGGGCATGCTCAGGGGAAGGTTGTTGTCAGACCACCATTCCGAAGGGCCTACAGAGGTTCGCCATAATTGCCGGCAGCATGAGCAACCACTCAACTTGTCATCTGGCCGAGCAAGAGCGTTATAGGTTCAAGGCATCCGACCTAGCTGCAGGCACCAGCTTCGCTGCTAGAAGTACCGATATCCCTGTGGTTCTTGATTGGGTTATAGTGAACCAGACCTGTGAAGAAGCTCGAAGAAACTTGTCGACCTTCGCCTGCCGAGAGAATAGTTATTGTTATGACGTCGACTCAGACAATGGTCCTGGATATCGCTGCAGTTACAACAAAGGTTACGAAGGGAATATTCCGTATCTCCCCGGCGGTTGCCAAGGTATGCTCTTCTCTTCTTATTTCCATCAAACCATCTAACATCAATGCTTTAGAAATCGATCAGACCAATTTTCTCCCCTTTCTTTCTTCCTTCATCAGCCTCAGCCCCAGCCAAAGTTAAGGTCTCAGCCACTGGACCATCAAGTAGAGGTGTCAATGTAAAGGTTTTGGGTTGGACCCCGGACGAACCAATTTGAATTGGACTTAGTTGAAACTTTACGGTCCAAAGTATCTATTGGATTAGATTCGACCTGAATATTTAACCAATATATAATAATGCAGGTGTGATGGTTTGGATTGGAAAAAATCTAAATTAAAACCAATTTGAACAGATTAAATGGTCCAAGCATTGAATTGGAGTGGTCTAAAATTGTTCAAAGTATCTATCTGATGAATTGAACCTGATCCAT